>NW_027449457.1:0-12992 GCF_964194025.1 Convolutriloba macropyga | reverse complement strand
AGGCGGCAAGCGGACGGAAATTGTAAATAATACACATGGGCTCGCCAGCTCATCAACAGATGCATCCAAATTCAGGTTAGATGCGATCGAGACATTAGCTCGTGCCTCAGTTTCATGATGCCTTAGAAGCCCATGGGACTTTGATGAGAAATTATCAAAATCGAGCAAGTTATCACGACGGAAACTCAATGTTCACACGGATTCGTTTCCGTGTGTGCGTATTTCAAACTGGATTCAGACCTCTTTCCTTGGGTTTAAATCCTAGACCAAAGACCCGCACAACTTTACTCGGATTTTTGACAGGGTTATATCAAAAATTGCTTAGACTTTGCTTAGCTTATTTTAACGCAATGAAAAAGCCATGGAAATTTTTCATGTTTTTTTTACCTCGTTTACTGTTTTCGCGGTTAAAAGTAGTTGAAATCAGACACGTTTGTTTCACTTTTGAGATTGGGTCTCCTCATAGATCAAATGTACTGCTCAAAGGATTATTAAAATCTCCTAAAGTACTGCAGTGAGTAGAACTTGCGTGGTTTTGACGAGAATAAAAAACATAGGAAACCATAAACTTTATAATACCAAAAAAAGCAAACTTACGTCAAGTAAAATTACCAGGTGAAAGTTCTTTAGGTTTTCTAGTTTTCTCAGTCTATAGAGCTTTGGAATACTATTTGGACTTTATTAAAAGATGAGCAGCAAAGTTTACGCATTTTTCAGTACTTGCATTTTTCAAAGAAAGTTTAGTCCTGACCAGCAGCCAAATGGTGTATAATCTTGAGAAAAAGGTAGGATGTGTTTCCCAAATCGAAATTCCTTGCCATTAATTTCCTTTTTCATGATATATTGAACATTGGTGTTCTATATATACAAAAACAAGTTCTCTTGACAAAGGCTAATATTCAGTAAAGGTTTTGTTACAGTTTTTTGACGATTACATACTTGCGGGTAAACGTTTTCAAATTGTTCAAGCACTTGAGTCAAGTTTTCACGCGCTGACACTCTTCACTTGTTTGTTACACAACAGGCTCCAAGCACAACAAGGGGTAAGCAACACTTGAAGAGGACGTCGAAAAGAGGGTAACGAAGAGGGGGCCACCAACACTTGAAGAGGTCGCAGTGGGCCAGCAACAAATGAAGAGGTCGTCGAAGACAGGGAAACCCAAGTTGCCTAGAAACCGTTACGTGAAAAAAATGGGGCTAATCAGCCAAAACGCGTGCGAGCGCGGAAACGGGGCAAAAGACGTTCCGTAAGCACTTATTACCTTCACCAAATAGTGTTGTTCATCTCGTCCAGGGTACACCTCCAACACACGCCCAAGAGGCCAACTTCCACGAGGAGTCGTGTCTTTCAGGATCCAGACAACGTCATTAACTTTAAGTGGCGCCTGTTTGTTCTCATTCCATCTGTTTCCCTTGAGTAGTGTCGGCAGGTATTCTCTGACAAGTCGCTTCTATAAGTGGTTCATCTTCTGTTGTAGATTATTCCATGTCCTGGCTGGAATAAGACTGTCAAAATTTCCTGGTAGCAGAAAGTTGAAGGAACGACTGAGAACAAATTAGTTAAGTGTGAGTGGCATCTCGTAGTCGGGAAGATCAGCGACATTTGTGAGAAGTCTTGAATTCATGATGGTTTTGCTCTTTAGCAGTATTATTTGGAATACGTCAAGTGAGAGTATTTTTGAGCCTAGAATGATCAGCAGCGTTCTTTTTGCTGTCTGTATCAAGCGCTCCCGAACACCAACAAAAGTGGGAGCCATAGACCGGTGTTGAGATCTGGGCAGCTTTTAATGTGGACTGATCTCGTGATCAAGCACAAAAAGGTCGAACCATATTGTTTTTCAAGATTTCCTTTGTGGCCTCTAGATAAAACTGTCCAAAGAAGTCGACACCACTATAGGAAAACGAATTGTGTTGCGGCTGAAGGGTAACGCAAAGCGGGAAGAAAAGCCATGATCGGTTGCATGTTCTCTGCATGAAATCTTCTGCATAAAAAAGTGAAATTTTATGCTGCGTACACACTTTCGGCAGCCAAATACGTGATATGGTTGCTGAACAAACGCTTTGACGGGCTCTGTTCCCTGATGAATGCATACGCGATGAGCATGTTCTTGATAAAAGCGTGTCATTGTGTCTTTCGCACGCAAGCTAAATGGAAATTTTCTAATTCACATTCACCAGGAGCAAATTGAGGTCTTCTACTTGAATGGAGTTTATCGTTTTTTCAAGGATTGGGTTTAATGACCGTAGTTTGCATTAAGGTTGGGGCTTGAGGCGCTTTTTTAATGAGCAAACTGTCGAGAGAAATCAGTTCTCTTGAGAACTTCTGGTTTGGTGCTTCCAAGATAAATCAAGGTAAGTGGTTGCGTAGTGTTGTTTGTTGCCACAATTTTTGCTGGCTCTGAACAATAAGTTAAAGACAGTGGCTAAAGTGAGTAGCATTTTTGTTCAAGACGGAAAACGTGCCGGGTTTACAATTGGCTCTGGATTATTTGAAGCTATATGTGCTTTTGTTGCTGCATCAGCTGGTTTCGAAGGTACAGGCTGGTTATTGATTGGCTTTGCTGATCGCAGAAACTCTGGATGTTGCAACCATTTGAGAGATATTTTACATGGATCTAGGCCAATAGTGCCATGATTGGCTGTATTGTTCAATGTACAAATATGTCTCCATTGTTTTGCTTTGGTTGTTGCTGCCATTTCTCTGATTCCGTTTGCAACATATAAAGGTTGTTTTTCGGATAACAAAATCCAATCAAGGACAACCTGACTAACAGTCCAGAATACAGATTTGTCAATTGCGAAAAAGGACTGCTTCACTATTGTAGAATGTAGCCTAACTCCAATTACTGCAGCTTCGAGTTCAAGTTTGGGTACGGTTGCTTGTTTTATTGGAGCAACATTACATTTTTCAATAAGGAAAAAATTTCTGTTACCGTTGAAGGGTTGTGTTTTATTCGCATGTACGCTACGGTTGCCGTTGCAGCTGTTGAGGCATCAACGAATACGTGTAATTCTGCACTGCTTTCAGAGTATTGAAGACTTGTTAGGGTTCTGGTAAGGAGGACTTCAGGCATTTTGAAGTATGAATCTAGTGTTCATTGAGGCCTTTTGCTTATTTGTATGCGTATTGGTTCATCTAACTGTTTACCAAGTTTCCAAATATCTTGGTAAAGGAATTTTAAACAGATTGTCAGAGGTGACAGTACGGTAAGAAGGTCAAATATCGAGCATACAAGGCTAAAAATTTTGTTATGAGTATACTCAATTGCGTCTGTTGGAAAATCTGTTAGTGCTTCCTTAATGAAGGTGTCATTTTTCAGATTTCACTTTTGGCAAAGGACTCTGACAGTGTCATCTTCAAAGTCCTGTGTTGGTATGTTTTCCAGAACACCGGATTCAGTACAAACAAAATTTGTGAGGCCGATACCGCCTTCCTAAAAACTCTAAATGGTTTGATGAACTGTCTTTGAGGCATTCGTTACCGTATCATGGGCTGGATGTAATCATCCGTAGAAAAGTGATTTTTGACGGCTCAGACCGCTTTGGGGTATTTATCTCCGTTTTCACCTTCAACACAGGGTGTTGTTCATCTAGTCCAGGGTACACCTCAATCACACGCCCAGGAGGCCAACTTCCACGAGGAGTTGTGTCTTTCAGGATCCAGACAACGTCATTAACTTTAAGTGGCGCCTGTTTGTTCTCATTCCATTGGGATCTCTTGAGTAATGTCGGCAGATTATAATGGCTTATTTTTGAACTTGCATCTGTGAGCCAAAATTAGCATTTGAATCTAGTTTTCTTGAGAACTTCTGGTTTAGTGCTTCCAAGATAGATCAAGGTAAATGGTTGTGTAGTGTTGTTTGTTGCCACAATTTTTGTTGGCTCTGAACAGTAGGTTAAAGACAGTGGCTAAGGTGAGTAGCATTTCTGTCCAAGACGAAAAACGTGCAGGGTTTACGATTGGCTGTGGAACATTTAAAGTTATATGTGTTTTTGTTGATGCAACAGCTGGTTTCGAAAGTAAATGCTGGTTAATGATTGGTTTTGAAGATGGTAGAAACTCTGGATGTTGCAACAGTTTGAAAGATATTTCACGTGGATCTAGGCCACGAGTGCCATGATTGGCTGGATTGTTCAGTGTATAAAAATGTCTCCATTGTTTTGTTTTGGTTGTTGCTGCCATTTCTCTGATTCGGTTTGCAACATATAAAGGTTGTTTTTCAGATAACAAAATCCAATCAAGGACTACCTGACTAACAGTCCAGAATACAGATTTGTCAATTGCGAAAAAGGACTGCTTCACTATTGTAGAATGTAGCCTAACTCCAATTACTGCAGCTTCGAGTTCAAGTTTGGGTACGGTTGTTTGTTTTATTGGAGCAACATTACATTTTTCAATAAGGAAAAAAATTCTGTTATCTTTGAATGGTTGTGTTTTATTCGCTTGTACGCTACGGTTGCCGTTGCAGCTGTTGAGGCATCAACGAATACGTGTAATTCTGCACTGCTTTCAGAGTATTGAAGACTTGTTAGTGTTCTGGTGGGGAGGACTTCAGGCATTCTGAAGTATGAATCTAGTGTTTTCTGAAGCTTTTTGCTTAATTGTATGCGTATTGGTTCATCTAACTGTTTACCAAGTTTCCAAATATCTTGGTAAAGGAGTTTTAAACAGATTGTCAGAGGTGACAGTACGGTAAGAAGGTCAAATATCGAGCATACAAGGCTAAAAATTTTGCTTTGAGTATACTCAATTGCGTCCGTTGGAAAATCTGTTAGTGCTTTCTTAATGAAGGTGTCATTTTTCAGATTCCACTTTTGTCAAAGGACTCTGACAGTGTCATCTTCATAGTCCTGTGTTGGTATGTTTTCCAGAACACCGGATTCAGTAGAAACAAAATTTGTGAGGCCGATACCGCCTTCCTAAAAACTCTAAATGGTTTGATGAACTGTCTTTGAGGCATTCGTTACCGTATCATGGGCTGGATGTAATCATCCGTATAAAAGTGATTTTTGACGGCTCAGACTGCTTTGGGGTATTTATCTCCGTTTTTACCTTCAACACAGGGTGTTGTCCATCTAGTCCAGGGTACACCTCCATCACACGCCCAGGAGGCCAACTTCCACGAGGAGTCGTGTCTTTCAGGATCCAGACAACGTCATTAACTTTATGTGGCGCCTGTTTGTTCTCATTCCATTTGGATCTCTTGAGTAGTGTCGGCAGATTATAATGGCTAATTTTTTTAACTTGCATCTGTGAGCCAAAATTAGCATTTGAATCTAGTAGCCGCAGTGTTTTTATATAATTAGGTTAAAATTACGCAATTTTTTTCAAAAATGGTAGCAAACATAGTTATAATATTTCAATTCAGATTACTGTTAAAATAAGTAAGACATGAAGCATCCTTCGAAACTTTGTTCCTTAAAGTGATTTACCTCATACTAGGATAAGTGTCATCGTTGCATCCTTCCTTGAGGTCTTCAAATTAACTATGAAATCTATAATCTATTGCCTATCCTTCTATCAAGTGACGGCTTTAAATTGAGTTATCCTCTTTAGAAGCTATGTATTGCACCTAATCTCCAGAAAAGCTACGTTTTGCAAATAAGTTACCTAAGTTTTATTAAATTGTTTACATTTTGTAACTAGTTTTCACAGAAAAGCGTAAACTAATTTCGAAATTCTGAGCATGTGATTTTTAATGTTGCTTGGATTTTAATACAGACAGCCCACAAAATAATTATTTTACATGTAAAGCAAGGGATAATAAGTAGTACGGGATTAACCTTCATTAGTTGAATTGTTGTGCTCCCAATTGTTATCGCATATTGCATATTGTTATCACCCTTATCGCCCGTGAAACAGGGAATAACGCTATATTTTAATATTTTGAAAATGTAGAGTGAAACAAAAAGCATATGAAACTCAACCGTTTTGGTGAACATTTGTCAAACAGTTGGTCAAAAAGTTTGCTTCACAATTTTCATTTAGGTCTTTTGATATCTTTGATTGGTTCCCCTATTAATCCGTACGATTGTGATGTGATTTATAAATAATTTCAGGGAATAAGTATATTTGATGTGTTATTTTTTAATTTCACGAAATTTCCTTTCAAAGAGAATGACCAGAGACATCCAGTTTATTGGAAAATTAAAGTTCAATTTGACATCTCTGTTAATTTCATAAACTTGTTTTTCTAAGTAAATGGCCAAATATATAAAAATTAATGGGAACTCAAACTTGACAAAAATGACAATGAAAGCACCTGCTGCTGTTTTTGGTTCTCATTTAGTGCTTATTAATGGCCTTCCGACTAAGATGCAAGCCTAACAAATCCAACAGGTAATTGCACAGTTTTTAATTGTTTAGGTTAAAAATAAGAGAAATTCTGAAAATAAAATAGAACAAATGTAGTTCCATTCTGATTACAAGCTACTTTCTGCAATTAATCGTTTGTTTCAAATGACTATCCATACTGAAAGATATTTTTATTTACTGTAGTTGCTTTGTTACTATTAGATCATAACTAGCGCCATTTTTTTCGGATTGAAGTAAATTTAATTTGAAACTTTAAAAAAGAAAAATTTGGAATTAATGCATATTTCTGATCAGCGGATATTTAAATTGTTTTTTTGGTCACAAACATTTTTTAATGGTCTATTTAATCAATAAAAGAATTTTAAAAGATTTTTACTGGCTTTATTTTTACTGTGCGCTCCGTTGTCAGAGTTGACCTTGATTAAACATTTTAAATATACACTCAACCGATTGTACATACAAAATAAGGACCTAGAAACCGAAACCTCAAAAAACGAAGTTTGCATTCATCAATTTTATTGATAATCTCTTGGACGCCGAACCTCGGTGTCTCATTTATGAGGCGAAAAAAATTCTGTAGTAAAATTTGATGGAAGTTATTTTGAAAAAAATTATCTGTTTTTTTATTACTATATGGCTTTATGTTAATAAGAGGTACATCTACTCTAAACTGAATCTTTATGGCATTTAATTATAAAAGTTCGGTTCTTCATTTGGGAACTTGACTTAAGTAATTATCTATTCAAAAAAGTTTAGGATGTGTATTACATATATTACACCGCAGAGTTGCATTTTACTATAGTAAATTATCTGTCGGTCTTCGTAAAAAATAGTTAGAAATGCGGATCAGCGTTTGATTTATACAAAGTTCAGTATGATGATTTTTTTAGAAGCGATGCTAAATGATTAGATGTCATAGAGTACATTTTGATCAAATTGAAGACAATGAATACTATTACAAGTTTTTTAATGCAATCGAAACATAACCAATATTCACAAAGGAAAACTTCAATAAATTTTGCGTTGTCAGATAAAGACTGACACAATTTTTTCATCATTTTCAATTCTTAGCAACCATTTTTCACGCTGGAATATAATTACTCGTAACCCAATTCGACAATTTTGAGCATGTAATAGGGATTTTGAAGTTTGCTTGATGTTCAATAGAGACAACACAAAGTATGGGCTCATTAGTAATTAGTTTAATAGTTGAGTTCGACGGTTATTAATGTTATCGAATGTAGTTAATTCCAGTGGTGCAGCAAATGCAACTATACATCAAATCTTCCTTTCGCTGTGAATCGCCCATAAATTTGACCAAAAACGTTTGCTTGTCATTTTCTATTTAGTACTTTTGATGTCTCTGATTTGTATCTTTCTGCACTAATCAGTACAATTGTAATGTGCTTTGATTTAGTTTTCATGGTAAACAAACACTCAGTATGTTTTTTGTGTTAATTTTGTATTTCACAAAATGCCCCTTTAAAGGAAAGGACCAGATACATCCAGCTTTACGGTTAAAAAAATTCTAATTTGAGATCTCCAATAGTTTTTAAAATTCTTCTCCGTTGGAAATTTCTAGATAATCAAGTATAAAGGACAATCAAAATTTATAGATAGCTCTCCATTATTGTCAAAAAATTCAACTTCCAAAAAAAATTTGTAGATGCAAGTTGTCATTGATTTCATTTATTTTCATAAATTTCCCCTCCAAAAAAGACGGCCAGATACTTCAATTATATTTTGAGATCCCTTTTAATTGCACATTTCCACAAAAATAATTTTATGAAAATAGGTTTCAAACAATCGAGTATGTATGTTTCATAAATCCGAAATTGGTAATCGAAGTTCTCAAACTCCGCGGCAAAGCCGAGTAGTTCAATAACTTTGCGACCGCAATAACAACCGTACTGTATTGTTTTTAATCATCTATTGTTGCGATTACAACAAGTCTATAGCTTCATCACACTGCAGCCGTGATTATACTACTAGTTCTACCACTTTTTTATTGCATCTGTTTATATAGTAAGAGTTCTGATAAAAAGAGTGCGCTAAAAATGCGGTCTAATAATGAAGACGCTATCAGTCTCCCAGACAGTTCTGACAGGGGTTTTGAACATACGCAATTACTATTAACCTAGACAGGTACCGGATTCAACTCTAAGGTACCTAAATTGAACCAGGGAGTGAATTACGACACAAGTCAAAATTGAAATATGCGACTTGTATTGCACAACAAACGTGATCAAATTGTATAACAAAAATAAAAAAAAAACATAGTGAATAACAACTGCCTATTAAAAAAAATCAACTGTAAAACCAAAATTTGCCTGAACACCTCTTTCTTCACTGTACTCTTACTTTAAGTTACAGCGAAAAAAAGAATTTAAGCAAAAATTGGTTATAGAGTTGTTTTTTTTCAAATGCGGCATTTTGACTTTGATTTTTGCTATTTTCACTTTTTTGACGGATTTTTTTCTAAACAGTTCGCGCAATACATTTCGCCCAATACCTAAATTCTAGGTCCTGTTTTTGTTAGTCTGTGAAAATTCTTTTAATTGTGCCAGGATTTGTCCCGCTATGTTTTTAATATTCGCACTACAATTTGATCGCATTTTTTGTTCGATACAAGTCGGGCACTTCACTTCTGACTTGTGTCCTAATTCACTCCCTGTTTCAATTTAGTGGATACGAGTGTTATCAAACAACAAAATAAGTTGAAACAAGATGCCCCGATGAAGCCCGGTCTTTAAAACATAGTGCATTACGTTATCAAAGTTTATTGAAGCCATTGCTAGCTGAAATTTTTATTAAACTTAAAAGCTTTCAGTTTAGAAGCTGAGTTAAGAATAGTTTTAGAATCAGTTGAAACCGCGAATTAGAACACTTTTTGACACTTAGATGAGAAATTCTGTTAAGTTCTGTTTCTTCATTTGTTCGAACCCGTTCTGCGCCAAGCACGTCAACGGTGGCGATTTTTGGGCAATTACAAGGCTATGTTTGTGTTAGACCATTTGTTTTCCAAAAGGTATCAGGTTTGAATTGGGTACAGGTCGATGTTCATAGTAATTGCGTATGTTCAAAATCCCTACCAAAGCTGTCTGGGCCAATTATCTACTAATCAAAAACTACCTCTACTTATGTCTCGTCGTTATTGTGAAAAAATAACAGTAAAATTAACATGAGAACAATCGAATCTATTAAGATATACTGAAGTTTCAGAAAAAATTTTGAGATGTGTTCAGCCGAAACAACTATTGGTCCGCAAAAACGTGCGGTTAAAACTTGGCCATTCGATAAAACCCCACCAATTGAAAAAACTAAAACCATGCACGCCAAGAAAATTGAGAAAAAAGTTCACAAAATTATATAAAATACAAAATTTATGGTATAAAATTCACTTTAAAAAACTAAATATTGCTTTGTAACAATTATTTTTAGGCATTTCCATTTCTTGTGCTCAATTGTTTCCCTACTAATGCTTGTCAGAGACCCGTTAAACAATTAAATGAGCAAGCATTAAAAAACATGGAAAAATTACAGAATCATATACCTTATTATATTATATAAACTGCACTATAACTTTGGCCTGTCAATTCAAAGTAAAAGCAACTACTAAACACCTTCCAATTAATTACAGAATAAATAAGCTACTCCAAAAAGCACACAATCAGAACAAATAGGCAAACTTTCTCAAAAAAATACCAAAATGAAACAAAGTTTTATAACATAACCGACTAACGTCAGGGTCTAATGAGGATCAGAGATGGTGACATTACGCCACATAACAGCAGCTTAAGTGCCGAATCAACAAAAAAAAGAGAGAGAGATTAAACGTTAAAGAGAAAGAGAAGGAAAGAAATCCTATCCGAGAGAGAGAGATAGGAAAATTTTCCATGATGGCATTCGACTGCAATTTCTAGTTTTTTAGCCTTGTTATTAAATAAATCGTATAGAAAAAACTGCAAAAGGCAAAATAAAAAACAGTTTTCAACTTTGCAGTAAAAAAAAGAAAAACCACTTTTTGTCTCGCAAGTTCTGTCAGGTAACCCATCTAAAATAAAAAAAATAAAAAAAAACTGAAAAAGGCAAAATTAAATAGTTTTCGAATTCGCAGTAGAAAAAGTTCAAAACCATTTTCTGTATCAAAAATTCTGTCAAGTAATCCATATCTGAGACTTAAAAAGTTTCGTTGGCCAGTAAATGTTGTTTATCTCAGAGAAGACAAAAAATATTGAAAATTTTGGAAACAACTACAAAATTGAACAAAATCTGGCTAAAATTCTAGATATTATGAAGAACCATTTCATTGTCTCTAGATACTGTCTAGTATCCCTAATTCAAGCTTTAAATAGTTTCACCGGCTCATAGATGTCCATAAACTTGGAACTATAATTTTACAAAAAATTGAAAAATTAACTTTTATCAAAAAATTGCTAGCACTAGAGTCATTAAAATATTGATCACCATTCCATTAGTTCTAGAAAATATGTGACAGCTCATCATCAAAATTTGGATGAGGTCCCTAGGACCCTGGTAACCCAAAAATTGACAACTTCAAAAAGATTAAAAAACTTGAAAATAATTGCAAATATTGCAAAAAAAATTGCATTTAAAAAGAATTACTGATACTAAACCTTGAAAATCATTTCATTACGTTTAGAAGCTATGCATTAACCTATAATGAAATCCTAGAGGAGTTATGTGGCTCTTGAGGCTGGAGAAACCTAAAAAACGACAAAAATTTAAAAAAACTCGAAAATTGCAATTTGCATGAAAAAATTGCTAAATTTGTGATAATAAAAAATGAAAACTAATCAATGGCCAGAAAACTAATCTGTTAGGCTGAAAAAAAAACGGAATAATGACAATAAATATTATAAAAAATTGAAAAAATTGCAAGTTAAGCAAAAAAAATGCTAATATTCGTGGTGTTGAAATCTTGAAAAACTTTCCATTACATTTAGAAACTATAAAACTATTGTTAAAACCTAGAGGAGGTTCATCGGCTCTTTAGGCTGAAGAAACCTAAAAACCGACAAATTTTCAAAAAACTTGAAAAAATTACAAATTTTATCAAAAAATACCTAAAATTTGTCATATTAAAAAATGAAAGCTATTCCATGGCAAACAAAATTTTTTCAGTACCTTATTATCACACCCCCAAGGACTTTTTCTGGATCTGTCTTGACGTGAATAATGAAAAATTGCACGATTTGTCAAAAAAGCTAAAATTTGTGATGTTAAATTGTTGAACCCATTTCACTACCACTAGAAACTATGCAGTAACCTATTATAAAACCCTAGAGGAGGTTCCTTGACACCTAGGACTCATAAAATGACAAAAATTTTCAAAATCGTGAAAATTAGTTTAAACTTAGTTAAAATCGTGTTTTAGCGTTGGTTTGTTCGGAGGTAGCTACGGGGGGGGGGGGGTGCACCGGGGAAAGAGGGGTAGGGGGTGGGCTGCAATGGGGGCTTGGGGTGGGCAACAATGGGGGGTGGGGGGATAGCGCGGGGAGGGAGGGGCGTGGGGGCAAAAGTGTGGGATCAACAGTGGGGAAGTCTTCCTCTAAGAACAGTCCTTGACACCATATGCATAAGTCTCTAAAACAGTTTGAGCTGAAACAGAGCTGAAAGGCTCTAAGAGAACTCAATGCCCACTGGTCGCTACTTGTTTATCCCGTTTATGAGGACGAAAAGTCAAAAGCGTCAGACGAAACAACAGTCAAACGAAAATCGCATGAAAACGACAGGAATAATATAATTGCTACAAACTTCGTTTGAGAGCAATTAAAAATTTTCTCTACTCTTTTTTAACAAACGCGAAAAAACAATACCAATTAAATCAATAGATCCCCAAATACACTTTAAAAAAATAACGTCAACAAAGACCGCAATTGCCATAACAATTTGAAGGATTGCGAAAGGCGTTCAACAGGGTAGAATAGCAAAATAGCTCAAATTATCATCCAAAAGTCTAATAGTTGCCCAGATAGTATAAAATTATTCCAAACATACTTTTAATAGCCAAAATCATTGGCAGAGACAGTTGTGACAGAAATCCAGCAATTTCGCCTAAAAACTTGATCTCATGTTCGGCATTTGTCTCCCTGTCCTTTGAAAAAAGAAGTAACCGATTTAAATAGCTCACCGCTCCTCTTCGAGTCGTAAAGACAGCGGGCCAATACAATTCAAACTCTTTGAATTGTAAAACAAGGAGACCACCTAAGTCTGGGAGGTTGACGGCGTCTAACAATTACGCAATATCATCGTAGCTTCACATACTTAGTTCATATCCGTTGGAAACTTTTCTCTCATTCCTTTTTGTTCCTCAATACCAACTTCCCTCATCTCTCAAGCTTGGTTTGTTTTGTTTACTTTGAACAAGTAGAGCAGTTCAAAGCCACGTCAAGTATTTCATCAGACGAATAAAGGTTTTGACTTTCTAACACTATTAAAAAGCTGAACAGAAAGTACATTAATTGACAATAAGTTCATACGTTTTTAAAACAAATTCGTAGAATCATAGAAAGCGGAAAACTATTTCCAGTGTCGAGGAAGGGAAAGGAAAGTGTTTATAATGAACAAAATTTGAGAACTGTTTCCTTTTCAACGGTAGAATATATTTGTCTCTAACTGATTATATACATTCAAATGGGTTCTCGTCGCCTAT
>NW_027449456.1:0-113289 GCF_964194025.1 Convolutriloba macropyga | reverse complement strand
GCAAAAATCCAATTAAGCAACGCTCAGAAACGATACATCACAGGACGGAATTGCCAAAAAAACTGGGAACAAGCAAAAGGCAGCTGAAATTACAGTTTATGAGATTTCCAATAGCCAAAAAGGGGGACTGCAAATTTAGGCACGCGTTTCTTTGGAGTTCACATTTTGGTCAAAAGGATGCGAATAATGAAAAGATATCATGCATCAATTCTTATAGTGAAAAAGGGGACGAATTTTGATCGTAAAAGGAGCGGCGGCAGTCATTGTGTTGACGGACAAGAATTTCAATCCAATTTTAGCCGCTCAAGCGTCCGGTACTCGATCAATCTTCAATTCCTCTATTCAATGGCATAGCATACATACACATATACAAGGCTAGGCTGTCTTAACTATTCAATATCTCTTCCTTTCTTTCTTTTATTATGTACATGTAGTCTTATTTACCTGACACAACAGTAAACACACCGCTGCAGACAACCGGCTACTACTACCACAACCACCACTGCTGTTGTTTGTAAGGCTAGGGCCAGGCAGGATTTATTAAATGTGAACCATTAAAGAGGAAACAGCTCCTGTCTGTAAACCCCCGCAATATTTATTCACCGCTTTTC
The DNA here is from genome assembly GCF_964194025.1 of Convolutriloba macropyga. NCBI lineage: Eukaryota > Metazoa > Xenacoelomorpha > Acoela > Convolutidae > Convolutriloba > Convolutriloba macropyga. The sequence goes on along the minus strand of NW_027449456.1, from coordinate 112,678 downwards.
CCAGAAAACGCATGAACAATTTGCGAAACAACTTAGCGTAAATTCCCGCTATAAAAGCTCCCAAATTATTCTTTATTCTCAATAAAACAACCATTTCCAATCCGCCTCAAAGATATATTCATGAAATATTAATTCCAGCCTTGAACTCTCTCTGCACTGGGTGACAGCTCGTCAAGATCACCAAACTTTTTAAGGAGATTCTACTTTCAAAACTGGTTCACGTTACTACAATTCAGAACAATTCTCAAACTCCCACATAGCCGAAAAGATCGGATGTAAAATTCAGGAATAATGATGGCTAATCGGATTTTGTGTTCTTATGAAACGCTGATAATGTCGCAAAATGCAATGAATTGAGACAAAATTGCTTGCGCCGGTTCGCTAAAATGGTCAGAGAATAATTAGATAATGAAACGAAAAATTCTCTAAGGCTACCATAAGGATCAGCGGGACAAAACATCGTGAAGGTTTCATTCGCATAAAATGATCGCCAAATAGATCAACTAATGGTAATAGCACACAAGATTTCTCCAGATCTTATAGGCAGGGTATAGTTTCAGGGTAAAAGTTTCGACGTAACTCTCATTCGACTACATGTTACCGCTTTTTAATTTAGGAAAAGTAGCGAGACAATAAAGCCCGTAGTAATAGAATTTAATGCAATGTCGCCTGAAAAGATTCCTCTATTGATATTGGGAATTTGCAGCGATTGAATTGGCACACATAAGTTCTATGTGTGGAAAGAGACAAATCAGGTAGAAGCAAAAAGTGGCCGGAGAACAATGAAGCGGAACAAAGTGTCTGAGAAAAGTGGTCTGTTGTCTGGTCCTCAAACAAACAACAACAACAATTCTCGGCCTTCCTGCAATCCTATAACTTGAACTCGAACACCCTCCGACTCCTTACTTAAAACTACGGTCAACCTATACCTTCAAGCATGCACCAATCATAAATTCAAGCAACTTTAACATTCCATTTCTGCTTAAACCAAAACCAATTATTCCCCCTTTAACACTACCGCGCCAAAAATAACGGACTTCAGTAAATTTCAGACAATTTAACGTAATCGCCGAACTCATTTAGCTAAAAGTTCAATCGCAAAGGCAGCTATTAATAAAAAAAATGACCAAACAAACATCTTGGCTAGCTTTGATTTGAATATCAAGACAGTACTGACCCTAATTGAGTAGTACACAACATCTTTATGATGGATAATTTTGGCTACCTCCACTTCGGCACAGGAAATCAATCACAGAGAAGTCATAACCATACTAATAATAATAATAATGAAAACAATAATTTAATTTCCTCAATAAAATTTTCTTTATAAATCAATGAAATAAAAAGCACCAAGGTGGACGGTAAATAAGCAAGTTCAAGCTTTTTTGGTACCGCCCGAATAGAGAACAAAGAGATTTTTGACTCACCTAGATATGACAGAGACAGAGGATGAAAGAAAGGCAAAAATGGAAAAAAAAACATTCTAAATAACTACTACTAAATAACCTGAAAGAAAAGTACGCCGTAAAATTATTTCCTAAAATGTTAATTTCCTGTCTAAATCTTAAGAGCATGAAATAAAAGTTCAGGTTGTTCACGCCGCAGAGTTCAGGTTGCTGTCTTGTTTCTATTAAATTCAGGACACATGTCTCTTTTGGGTCACAAATTCCACTAAACCTCCTGTTTCATTAACAAAACCCTATTCAATTTAATTCCCGGAACCATAAATCCTTCCCTGTCCTAGCCAATCTAAGGAAACAGCATACAAACTTCGTATTCATTGTACAATGAAAGTGTTTCAACTTCAAACTCAAGTTATAACTACTTACAACCAGTTCTAACCAAGCACTCTTGAAAGTTTATTCGTAGCTGGGAGGGCTAATGGCGGCACAAAAACGGGGGTAGGAAATTGGAAAGTAATAAAACCAGATCAGAATTCATTTAACTCCATTAAAACTACCCGCTTGACATACAAGATTTGTTTATGCGGAAATAAAGTCTCTTAGAGCAATCTATGCCTTCTAGACCATAGCAATGATTCATAGATTCTTCCAAGGGCTCTCAAATAAATAGTAGCAAGAAGATTTGCGGTTTCTCCGAAATACGAGATCATAAAACGAGCCCTGAAAATCTCAGAAAGCAATAACGTAAACACTTAAGCAAACCTGGACCGCAAAATTCAACAATTCATACTTTTCCTCTAAACAAACTTAATACCAGGCAAAACAAAGCATATTCGGTTTTATTTTGACCAAACAAGGTTCAAAGATGAAATGGCAGTTGATCATGACGCGAAAAAATTGTTCCCGAAGAAAATATACAATTTATGCACACTGTCATCCGAAAAACTCCCAAGCAACCCAGCCAATTTACAGCAAATAAATTTGAGTTCTTTTCACAACCTACTACCCTGATAGAAATTTCTAAACTCATTTCACTCTAACAATTTAGGGCTCCCTACCATGGCAAAAATCCAATTAAGCAACGCTCAGAAACGATACATCACAGGACAGAATTGCCAAAAAGTTGGGAACAAGCAAAAGGCAGCTGAAATTACAGTTTATGAGATTTCCAATAGCCAAAAGGGGGACTGCAAATTTAGGCACGCGTTTCTTTGGAGTTCACATTTTGGTCAAAAGGATGCGAATAATGAAAAGATATCATGCATCAATTCTTAAAGTGAAAAAGGGGACGATTTTTGATCGTAAAAGGAGCGGTGACAGTCATTGTGTTGACGGACAAGAATTTCAATCCAATTTTAGCCGCTCAAGCGTCCGGTACTCGATCAATCTTCAATTCCTCTATTCAATGGCATAACATACATACACATATACAAGGCTAGGCTGTCTTAACTATTCAATATCTCTTCCTTTCTTTCTTTTATTATGTACATGTAGTCTTATTTACCTGACACAACAGTAAACACACCGCTGCAGACAACCGGCTACTACTACCACAACCACCACTGCTGTTGTTTGTAAGGCTAGGGCCAGGCAGGATTTATTAAAGGTGAACCATTAAAGAGGAAACAGCTCCTGTCTGTAACCCCCCGCGATATTTATTCACCGCTTTTCCCAGAAAACGCATGAACAATTTGCGAAACAACTCAGCGTAAATTCCCGCTATAAAAGCTCCCAAATTATTCTTTATTCTCAATAGAACAACCATTTCCAATCCGCCTTAAAGATATGTTCATGAAATATTAATTCCAGCCTTGAACTCTCTCTGCACTGGCTGACAGCTCGTCAAGATCACCAAACTTTTTAAGGAGATTCTACTTTCAAAACTGGTTCACCTTACTACAATTCATAACAATTCTCAAACTCCCACATAGCCGAAAAGATCGGATGTGAAATTCAGGAATAATGATGGCTAATCGGATTTTGTGTTCTTATGAAACAATGATAATGTCGCAAAATGCAATGAATTGAGACAAAATTGCTTGCACCGATTCGCTAAAATGGTCAGAGAATAATTAGATAATGAAACAAAAAATTCTCTAAGGCTACCATAACGATCAGCGGGACAAAACATCGTGAAAGTTTCATTCGCATAAAATGATCGCCAAATAGATCAACTAATGGTAATAGCACACAAGACATCACAGGGTAACCAAGTTTCGACGTAATTCTAAATCGACTACATGTTACCGCTTTTTAATTTAGGAAAAGTAGCGAGACAATAAAGCCCATAGTAATAGAATTTAATGCAATGTCGCCTGAAAAGATTCCTCTATTGATATTGGGAATTTGCAGCGATTGAATTGGCACACATAAGTTCTATGTGTGGAAAGAGACAAATCAGGTAGAAGCAAAAAGTGGCCGGAGAACAATGAAGCGGAACAAAGTGTCTGAGAAAAGTGGTCTGTTGTCTGGTCCTCAAACAAACAACAACAACAACAATTCTCGGCCTTCCTGCAATCCTATAACTTGAACTCGAACACCCTCCGACTCGTTACTTAAAACTACGATCAACCTATACCTTCAAGCATACACCAATCATAAATTTATGTTACTTTAACATTCCATTTCTGCTTGAACCAAAACCAATTATTCCCCCCTTAACACTACCGCGCCAAAAATAACGGACTTCAGTAAATTTAAGGCAATTTGACATGATCGCCGAAGTTCAATCGCAAAGTCAGCTATTAATAAAAAAAATGACCAAACAAACATCTTGGCAAGCTTTGATTTGAATATCAAGACAGTACTGACCCTAATTGAGTAGTACACAACATCTTTATGATGGATAATTTTGGCTACCTCCACTTCGGCACAGAAAATCAATCACAGAGAAGTCATAACCATACTAATAATAATAATAATGAAAACAATAATTTAATTTCCTCAATACAATTTTCTTTATAAATCAATGAAATAAAAAGCACCAAGGTGGACGGTAAATAAGCAAGTTCAAGCTTTTTTGGTACCGCCCGAATAGAGAACAAAGAGATTTTTGACTCACCTAGATATGACAGAGACAGAGGATGAAAGAAAGGCAAAAATGGAAAAAAAACATTCTAAATAACTACTACTAAATAACCTGAAAGAAAAGTACGCCGTAAAATTATTTCCTAAAATGTTAATTTCCTGTCTAAATCTTAAGAGCATGAAATAAAAGTTCAGGTTGTTCACGCCTCAGAGTTCAGGTTGCTGTCTTGTTTCTATTAAATTCAGGACACATGTCTCTTTTGGGTCACAAATTCCACTAAACCTCCTGTTTCATTAACAAAACCCTATTCAATTTAATTCCCGGAACCATAAATCCTTCCCTGTCCTAGCCAATCTAAGGAAACAGCATACAAACTTCGTATTCATTGTACAATGAAAGTGTTTCAACTTCAAACTCAAGTTATAACTACTTACAACCAGTTCTAACCAAGCACTCTTGAAAGTTTATTCGTAGCTGGGAGGGCTAATGGCGGCACAAAAACGGGGGTAGGAAATTGGAAAGTAATAAAACCAGATCAGAATTCATTTAACTCCATTAAAACTACCCGCTTGACATACAAGATTTGTTTATGCGGAAATAAAGTCTCTTAGAGCAATCTATGCCTTCTAGACCATAGCAATGATTCATAGATTCTTCCAAGGGCTCTCAAATAAATAGTAGCAAGAAGATTTGCGGTTTCTCCGAAATACGAGATCATAAAAAGAGCCCTGAAAATCTCAGAAAGCAATAACGTAAACACTTAAGCAAACCTGGACCGCAAAATTCAACAATTCATACTTTTCCTCTAAACAAACTTAATACCAGGCAAAACAAAGCATATTCGGTTTTATTTTGACCAAACAAGGTTCAAAGATGAAATGGCAGTTGATCATGACGCGAAAAAATTGTTCCCGAAGAAAATATACAATTTATGCACACTGTCATCCGAAAAACTCCCAAGCAACCCAGCCAATTTACAGCAAATAAATTTGAGTTCTTTTCACAACCTACTACCCTGATAGAAATTTCTAAACTCATTTCACTCTAACACAACAGACTAACATCGGGTGAACTGCTCTCAAATGACTGGCGAGCGGTTAGCTTCGGTAGTAGATAGCATGGGCATATAAACGGTGGCATTAGGAGGTTGTGGATAGTTAGGAGGTGCACAAAGAAAAGCCAAAAAGTCAATTAGAAGAGAACGGTTTTAAACGGGATAAATTGAAGTTATCCCTAGTTCTGTGCAGCAAATTAACATAAGGGAAATCAGAGAGCTGGTCTAAAATTGGGTGGTGGAATATTGATTTCCATTTAAAGATTAAATAGTTGGGAACCTCTGTATCTCAGTGAATACCGTTCAAGTTTTGTTTACATCTTGCGAATTCTTTACAACAATTTCTTTGATCTTCTTGTCAGATGGGTTGAGCGCGATTCATAGGAAAACAAACAATTGAGATATGTGTAAATGTGCATTTTATTTCCTGATTCTGTCACAAATTTTAACAATTCGTATATATACAGTTAAGATTTAGCAGTTAAGATTATATATTTCTCAAAAAGATGGACATTTTCTGTGTACTTAAGGAAAAAATAGGAATTTTTTACAATAAAACTAGTGGTTCAAGGGTGGTGAAATGAACACATCCATTTACCAAAACGCCGTATTGAACAATTGATTTAACGTTTGCTGAATAATATTGCAGTAAAGCACATTTTGGAAATAAAAAGCCTGGACTTTGAGACAATTCCGCAATTAAAAGACAATTTCTTTTTTAGTTCGTCAATGTGCGCTGTGAATCTAAGTTTTTTAAATCTATATGCCCCCTAAGATATTTGCAGCTTTCTGATTCAGGTAAACTAACAAAATTTAATTTAAAATCCTAAAACTTTTTGGCATTAGAGGCTTTAGCATCAAAGTTAGATAGCTCTTTTGAGGTTTGCATAACTTGTCCGAACGGCTCTAGTATTTAAATACCATTTAGCTTAGCTTCTAAAGACTCAAATAAAAGTGAATTGTCGACAAAGCTAACTTCACCGCCAAAAATTTGTCATTTTTTACCAGAAAGTTTTTCTTTTGATATTGACTTTTTCCCCATCACAGAGCAGCGCCATGTAAACCGTACAAGACTATTTGTATTTGACTTAATGTATTTCTGTGTCACCATTATTTGCCAAACTTGTTTTCCTTAAAAGTTTAATTAAATAACTACTGATTTCTTTTAAAAAATTGAAATTCAGTTGATTTACTGGTTTTGGTCACTTTCTTCGATCCGGCCATTTTCTCCGTCAGTTTTTCATCCATGCTTTTATTCTTACGTGATATATCCTTTATTAACACTTAAAATTTCCCGAAAAAGATCATCGCAAAAATTATGATCGTTTAAAACCACTAAGTTGCCTAACGAAACCAATCAGTACTCAATTCGCAGCAGTGTGTCATCGTATGATGCTTGACTTCTTTTTTGTATGCTTGATTTTGATCATTTAATTCAACCACGAAAATTTGCAAAAACCACTTCAATCTATTCTATCATTAACAGATTAGATTGCATAATATGTACCTAGTTGGAATTGCGTAAGATTTGTTTATTGCTTTTTAATTTTGGTTACTAGTTTCAGTTTTGCACCCATTTTTCGCTGTTAGTTAACTTGGGCCCCTTTTCGTAATAAGTTGTATAGTTTCCAGTTGTGCACAGTTTCCAATGCTCTATAGCGCAGGAAAACTTTGACGGATTTTCGGCTTGGACCCCCTTCATTTATTTTGGACCAAATACCAAAATATGTTTGCGAAAACGTTTTGAAAGCGCTTCTCTCGCTGATTCGTTCCTTCGTCAATTCTTGCTAATAAAAACTGAAGTTTGTCTTGCTTAATTTAAGGCAATGTCTAACCTCTGATTACACCTTTGAGTTAGGGTGCTAACTAGCTGTGCGAGAGCACATATAAGCCGGCTTCCTTGTTTATTTGTTAAGTTTTCTTAAGAGCACTTATAGGATCATATCACCAACAAATAATCATCAAATGAAATCCGGTTTTTATGGAGTTCATTGCTGTAATAATTTAATTATAAAGCAGATATTCAAAAAGATTTTTTGTTTTGCCATCTGTTTAGAATGTTTTTTTCTTTCACTCGTTTTACTCAAAAAAACTTACTCGTGTTGAGACATGAGGAGCATTATAACGATTGCAAAATTATAAAATCTACGCGAAACGACTTCCCGTTTTTCTCGAAGCGATGCATGACTAGCTTAGCTACATGATACATCGAGATTTCAGTTTTGATGTAGAACTTTAATTTGATAAAAGTTCTCCGCAAACTTAATTCCGATCTTGAAATTCGTTACTGCTCCTTATAAGATAAAAAGTTAGTAAAACAAGAACAACTACAGCAATATATAAACTGAAAACATGGCTCGCCTTAGCTTCCATCAGAGCCACAGCAGTTCGGATCATTAATCAATTTCGCAGACAATGGTCAGTTGAAAGGTAACAACTACTATTCTAGGACAACTTCATAATACTAAACCGCTCGGAAATAGCAAATCGATTGAATTAAATTTTAACTCGGTCCGGACCAATGCCGAGGACTTCCATTCACGATCAACCTCACCATCGCATAGCTAATTTGACTCCAAAAGCCGATCCATGTCATCACAATTAAATCTCATGGCTCTTAAATCTCTCATTAGAATGAGTTGTTAAGTTCCTAAATACTAAATAAAATTGATGACTTTTGGGGAAACTAACCACTATCCATATCCTCCTCATGATTCTTGACTAACTCGGCTGTAATGGAACCGAACCGCTGACTTATGCTCAATCCATCCTCTTGCTCACAAGTAATAACAGCACTATTCGGTAATAACGCACCATTCTGGAATATGGTCTGGTCCCACGAATCGCCCATTAATGGCTCAGGAGTTGCACGAATTAGAACTAAATTCTTCGTAATAGCTCAGGTTGCAACGCAGCAAGCAAAGTTTGATAATTTCGTCGAAGTTAATCGAAACTTACTATTTAGACAGCTCGGTGACAAAGATTTGGTCAAATAAGAACTCGAAGATTTCACTTGCCCTCATTGGTTCAAGCGCCTGGTTCGCTTATGTCGGGATATAAAGATGCAGTGTTTGATGCGTTCTAGTAATCAGCTAATAGAGTGAGGTTAGTCAAATAAGTTTACAACTCACTTTAACAAGAGATATATTTGCCGACAGAAAACAGAACTTGGAAACCCTGACTTGAAGCTTGAACGTTCAACGCCCAATTAGTTTGACATTTTAAAAGAATTTGAATCTCTATAGTACTAGCACAGTTAAAGAAAACTAATAAAAACAAAGATAGATGCTTGCAACTATCTCCAAATTTATCCGTACTTTTTAAAATAAAATATGCCAGCTAATTAATTACGTCCTATTTTTTCAGGTCAAAAATTTCGTTAAGATTCACATAAACTATAGCTAGACAATGACGCAGCTCACAACGAAAAGTTTTCTGCGCGAACAATTTCTGGTCATATGACAAAATTTCTGAATGGTCATACAGGTCATACGATAAACTACTATTCAAGCCACACACATAGTAAATGGTCCCTTATAAATCAAAATTACGATACCTCATGAATACAAACTTTTCTACAATTAGCAGACAATATATAATACCAGTCTATACAAGTACAATGCTCAGTAAAGCCTGCTGTCCAATTGTGTTTTTATTTTGATTTAAAAAATGACAATTCAAATGATGAAAGTCAGTAAGGTGAAGCTGAACAAACCATTATCGAGCTCCGAGGCATTTCGCTTCATAGCAGTTCAACTAGTAAAACATAATTCTGCTTGATACACCACGAATTTAAGACAGCCAGATTTTGTAATCAGATGGTACCTGTTCGAAATTTAGAATTGATGTTTCAAGGTTACCTGAGGCTGATGAAAAAACAACTATTTAACAAGCATTTGAGACTTCTGATGCCGCTAGCGGGAAAAAAATACGAGTACAAAAAGCGGCACATGCAAAACGCCGGCTTACAAATTCGACAACCCGCTTATTTCATACTACATTACCAGTTATAGAGAACCCCCAACTACGGTAGCAGCCTTAATAATTTATAGACTCTAAAATTGCATGCGTCTGGCAAACTTGGCAGCCCTGTTTATTCAAATAAAATTTGCCACTAAACACAAAGCTATAAATCGGTGTTTCTGATAACGGAGTTAGTTTTATTATAAATGCCGAGGGGATAAAAGCTTACCTGGTTGATTCGAACTTGTCCCGGGAATACTCAGGGTTCTGATGTAATTCTGTACTCGCTCTTTCGAATCTGAAGCGGATTAACTAACAGTTACAAATTCTTTTTTCAACTATTTAATGTAAGAAAGGTGACAGAAAACGAACCTTGTTCTTCTATTGGAGGTGCAACTTGTTGTGTAATTGAAGGTACAATTGTCAAATTTTGCTGCTGTAACTGAGAAACGTCAACTATGAGACAGTTTTCAGCCGTTAGATTACCACCCACTAAGGGACTCTTGAGTAGAATATAATGCGTAGGAGGTAAATTAGGCGACCTGTAAATGGTCAGGCCCTGATTGTTTAGGATATTAGTGGACGCAAGTGTAACTGAATTCGATGCACTCTGGTTGGAAGCAGCTGTGACAGTTATGCTATCTTCATTTTGCATCGGAGTGTCCTCACAACTGCTTGTAATACTACAACCCTCCATATTTTTTCAGCCATTCAAAAAAGATTATCAAATTGCGCAAATCATCTGAAAATAATACTATCCAAATTCTCATTTAGCGGAAAATTACTCAAATGGGAGACTGCTCCAGTCGCCAATACTTAGAATGCTGAAAATAAAACTCACTAAAAAGCCTATCTAGTAGAGTGGATATTCAGTAACACTATAATAAAGAAAAATCGACTCATTTAAATGTTGACGCATATTTAACATCGCGACAACTACTACGACAGCAAATAATACGATACCAAGTTTTCATGAATTCTGAACCCAATAATCAGCTCGTCCTCAAGGCTGTAACGGCGTTGAGCCAGCAAGCAATGGCTGAAGAATTATCATTAATCACTGAACTAATTAAGTTAATTTTCAATAATTCCAAGAATTTTGAATTGGGAAATGTTTCGACTACAAAAATGTTGAAAAACTTCAGTGTGGAGAGACAATCTGTTTGATAAAGTGTCGTAGGGACACATATACTCCTCGTTTTGTTTTTTTTTACGAAATGTAGATGCTTCGAAGGCGTAAAACCTCTTCATAAAAGTCAAGAGGTCCCAAGAACACGAATAGGTTATGAAAAAAGGTAATTGCAGTTATCCGTATAAATGCGAACTGAACTAATGAAATCAAAATAGAAATAGAACGCATCAGGGTACTTACGCTTGTTTTTGGTTGATGTTACAAAAGTTAGTTAAAGCAGAATTTGTATCTGTTTGTTTTTCATGCTCCACAAATGACAACCATTTCATTTCACAACGGAAGAAGCGTGAAGTATACAAGGTTGGTATCGTTTTTTTCAAGCTATTAACAAGCCTATGATAAATTGCATATTTTCGGTGTATACACACCGCGCTTAGTGGGTGCATATTAAGTGCAATCACCCCAGACGCAGCTTCCATATTTTTACAGAATGATTTATTATGTAGAGACTTGCTCTGTAACGTTGTGGGTGGAGTGCATAAACGTTGTGGATTGGGGCACAAACGGAAAAGATCCAATAAATTCAGAAAAACTTATTGATAATAAGAGAGAAGGCTGAGTTTGAGGGAGGGGGAGTGATTCGGTAAAACGGAACTGAAGAAAATGGCAAACTAACTCAACGATTCTGAGGTTTTACCTGAACAATTTGATAAGATTATCGGTTTTTGTGTAATGAAAAATACGTACGAGACGTTGGACATAACACTAGATTGCTCACATTTTTGGCGGGTTAATAACATTAACTACGATAACAGGCGCTCCTGAGAAACCAGTATGACGTAAAAATCCAACCTGAATCTGATGAACCTGCTGAAACGACGCGACAAGCACAGAGAGGGGAATTTGAAGTTTCGAAAAATCGACTCTGTAAAATCAACGAAAACTTTTTTCGACGATTCAAAATGCTGTTCAACTACGTCTTACGAGTGTACAAGGACTACGGAACTATCCTGAACAAAACTACACTGAAAAGAATCTACCATCGTTTCTTTGAAAAATTCTTCAACGTAGACAACAAGTGCACATGGAAAATCATGAGCAGATGTGGACACTGCAATGCACTCGATAAACTAAAACTGAATTAAATTGGATTTTATAAATGGGTGCAAACCCTTGAGATGATTACTCAAAATCCTTTTCTACTACTACTGCTACTAAAACAAGACCTGGTAAGCGATTAAAATTATTTAAAATTGAGGACGGCTGGAGTACAACCGGGTAGACGTCAATCTTGGCGTTCTCAATCCAGAGTAAGATGAACTGATATAGCTGGATGTGACAGTTTTTATACTATTCCTTTGTATTGCAATCTGAAAACTAAGAGTCGGTGTTTTTTCACAATAATTGGGCAATTGAAACTAACATTACCAAGCGATGTGAGTAATTGTAGAGATACCTGGTCGATACTGTTTTTTAGGAATGTTTTCAAATAAATTGATAACGGATGTAAATATGAGTTGTAAATAGGCTAAATATTGTACATGGAAAAATTTTCGATTGAACTTTTTAGAATAGTTCCTAGAATTGTTTTAAGTGTGGTCTCAGACAAATGTAAATACATATTTATTTTATCTTTCCAACAATTTGTAAAACAGTTTTGACCTGGCGATGAACGTTAAGTTTGAAAACGTTTGTTTTAAATATCGGAAGTAATTTTAATTTGACAAATCGGTTTCTTTTACACTATTTTTTAGTTTGCTCCCAATCGTACATGTTGACGGTTTGTTTTTTTTTTCAATCGTACACGTTGAAGAATAAAGAAAAACTTGTTTACCTTGATCCATTACATTGAGCAGTTTGGAAAGCAAATGGTTTGTTTTTTAGTTGTTGGTTTTTAAAAACCGTCCGAAAAAACTGATATTTTAAAAACCGTCAGTAGAAACTAATGTTTTCAAAAGATAACTGACACTAACAGCTCCAATGACACAAAACAACCAAGCTAAAACTGTTTCCAGAAATTCCAAAACATAAAAGACGAATGGAAATTTGTCACAACGTGAGTGGCTTTTTACAGGTCTCTAAAAAATACAGTTTTAATGAACTCTTTTGGCGGAAAGTTCACAGGCGATTTTAAATAAGCATAACTTCGATGTCTCTTATTGATTAACTTGGCGACGTTACCGGAGCAAAAACATCAGTTCTTGCAATAAACACACCTAATCGAGAACCACTTGCCTTTGAAAACATCGAAGTGGGGTGCATGCTCCCTACAATATGGGAGTTGAATCCAATTAAGACCTTAGGATCATGCACAGTTCTCTTATGGGCAACTAAAGATGCAATGTTTTGAAAATGTCAACTTTTTAAAAATCTCTGTCACCCATGTAATCTCCGTGCACTGTATACGCTTACGGTTTGGGTTGGGGAAGTTTTCTCAAGCACATTGAACCACGAGCTTAATGATGAAAATTTTCTGAGTCTAAGAATTTAATTTAATTATGAAGATCTAAGTTTTCAAACGGTTTAATACAGAGTTAGAAAAATTGATGGGAAAAACAAGTCTCAAAAGATGAGAAGGTGTGAAGCTAATTAGAGAAAAGCAGCTCAATTATATGAGGTTTAGTTTTGATTATGTTCTCTGGTTTCAGTCCTATTAAAGGTTGATTTATCTTAGGTTATTTTTACCCATTTTCTTTAATCTCTTTGGGATTTTCTCATAGTTATTTTCAACCGCACAGGTCCCTGTTAGTTAAACAAACAGATAACAGGTTCACCTGCCTGACGAATCCCGTCAAGAACAAACGTTCCTTGACGTCTCCCTTCAAGATGAAATTCCGCGATAATTCCTATCATTATTTATGATGCTTTCTTTATATTGTTAGAATCCGGTTTACTCTCAGTAACATTCTCTTTTTTTTCTTCCACTTATTGTAAAAACTTCTTAGAGTGCGTTCAATATGTATTTTTGTGAGCATGTCATATATTAAGTTCTCTGGTTTACTACACTTCCTCCCTCTCAGAATACTTGAGTGTTCCACTGAATCTCAAGCAAGAGTTTCAAAGGTCCATTTTCGAATTCATATATTCCTCTGCTTTTTCAACCGTGTACTTGTCATAAATATTACGGGCCTCCTCGTCTTCCATACATTTTTCCGCCTAAATAATAATATATATGCGAACTAAACTAATGAAATCAAAATATAAATAGAACGCATCAGGGTACTTACGCTTGTTTTTGGTTGATGTTACAAAAGTTAGTTAAAGCAGAATTTGTATCTGTTTGTTTTTCATGCTCCACAAATGACAACCATTTCATTTCACAACGGAAGAAGCGTGCAGTATACAAGGTTGGTATCGTTTTTTTCAAGCTATTAACAAGCCTATGATAAATTGCATATTTTCGGTGTATACACACCGCGCTTAGTGGGTGCATATTAAGTGCAATCACCCCAGACGCAGCTTCCATATTTTTACAGAATGATTTATTATGTAAAGAGACTTGCTCTGTAACGTTGTGGGTGGAGTGCATAAACGTTGTGGATTGGGGCACAAACGGAAAAGATCCAATAAATTCAGAAAAACTTATTGATAATAAGAGAGAAGGCTGAGTTTGAGGGAGGGGGAGTGATTCGGTAAAACGGAACTGAAGAAAATGGCAAACTAACTCAACGATTCTGAGGTTTTACCTGAACAATTTGATAAGATTATCGGTTTTTGTGTAATGAAAAATACGTACGAGACGTTGGACAGAACACTAGATTGCTCACATTTTTGGTGGGTTAATAACATTAACTACGATAACAGGCGCTCCTGAGAAACCAGTATGACGTAAAAATCCAACCTGAATCTGATGAACCTGCTGAAACGACGCGACAAGCACAGAGAGGGGAATTTGAAGTTTCGAAAAATCGACTCTGTAAAATCAACGAAAACTTTTTTCGACGATTCAAAATGCTGTTCAACTACGTCTTACGAGTGTACAAGGACTACGGAACTATCCTGAACAAAACTACACTGAAAAGAATCTACCATCGTTTCTTTGAAAAATTCTTCAACGTAGACAACAAGTGCACATGGAAAATCATGAGCAGATGTGGACACTGCAATGCACTCGATAAACTAAAACTGAATTAAATTGGATTTTATAAATGGGTGCAAACCCTTGAGATGATTACTCAAAATCCTTTTCTACTACTACTGCTACTAAAACAAGACCTGGTAAGCGATTAAAATTATTTAAAATTGAGGACGGCTGGAGTACAACCGGGTAGACGTCAATCTTGGCGTTCTCAATCCAGAGTAAGATGAACTGATATAGCTGGATGTGACAGTTTTTATACTATTCCTTTGTATTGCAATCTGAAAACTAAGAGTCGGTGTTTTTTCACAATAATTGGGCAATTGAAACTAACATTACCAAGCGATGTGAGTAATTGTAGAGATACCTGGTCGATACTGTTTTTTAGGAATGTTTTCAAATAAATTGATAACGGATGTAAATATGAGTTGTAAATAGGCTAAATATTGTACATGGAAAAATTTTCGATTGAACTTTTTAGAATAGTTCCTAGAATTGTTTTAAGTGTGTTCTCAGACAAATGTAAATACATATTTATTTTATCTTTTCAACAATTTGTAAAACAGTTTTGACCTGACGATGAACGTTAAGTTTGAAAACGTTTGTTTTAAATATCGGAAGTAATTTTAATTTGACAAATCAGTTTCTTTTACACTATTTTTTAGTTTGCTCCCAATCGTACATGTTGACGGTTTGTTTTTTTTTCAATCGTACACGTTGAAGAATAAAGAAAAACTTGTTTACCTTGATCCATTACATTGAGCAGTTTGGAAAGCAAATGGTTTGTTTTTTAGTTGTTGGTTTTTAAAAACCGTCCGAAAAAACTGATATTTTAAAAACCGTTAGTAGAAACTAATGTTTTCAAAAGATAACTGACACTAACAGCTCCAATGACACAAAACAACCAAGCTAAAACTGTTTCCAGAAATTCCAAAACATAAAAGACGAATGGAAATTTGTCACAAAGTGAGTGGCTTTTTACAGGTCTCTAAAAAATACAGTTTTAATGAACTCTTTTGGCGGAAAGTTCACAGGCGATTTTAAATAAGCATAACTTCGATGTCTCTTATTGATTAACTTGGCGACGTTACCGGAGCAAAAACATCAGTTCTTGCAATAAACACACCTAATCGAGAACCACTTGCCTTTGAAAACATCGAAGTGGGGTGCATGCTCCCTACAATACGGGAGTTGAATCCAATTAAGACCTTAGGATCATGCACAGTTCTCTTATGGGCAACTGAAGATGCAATGTTTTCAAAATGTCAATTTATTAAAAATCTCTGTCGCCCATGTAATCTCCGTGCACTGTATACGGTTACGGTTTGGGTTGGGGGAGTTTTCTCAAGCACATTGAACCACGAGATTACTGATGAAAATTTTCTGAGTCTAAGAATTTAATTTAATTATGAAGATCTAAGTATTCAAACCGTTTAATACAGAGTTAGAAAAATTTATGGGAAAAACAAGTCTCAAAAGATGAGAAGGTGTGAAGCTATTTAGAGAAAGGCAGCTCAATTATATGAGGTTTAATTTTGATTATGTTCTCTGGTTTCAGTCCTATTAAGGGTTGATTTATCTTAGGTTATTTTTACCCATTTTCTTTAATCTCTTTGGGACTTTCTCATAGTTATTTTCAACCAAACAGGTCCCTGTTAGTTAAACAGACAGATAAAAGGTTCACCTGCCTGATGAATCCCGTCAAGAACAAACGTTCCTTGACGCCTCCCTTCAAGATGAAATTCCGCGATAATTCCTATCATTATTTATGATGCTCTCTTTATATTGTTAAAATCCGGTTTACTCTTAGTAACAATCTCTTATTTTTCTCCCACTTATTGTGAAAACTTCTTAGAGTGCGTTCAATAGGTATTTTTGTGAGCATGTCATACATTAAGTTCTCTGGTTTACTACACTTCCTCCATCTCAGAAAACTTGAGTGTTCCACTGAATCTCAAGCAAGAGTTTCAAAGGTCCATTTACGAATTCATATATTCCTCTGCTTTTTCAACCGTGTACTTGTCATAAATATTACGGGCCTCCTCGTCTTCCATACTTTTTTCCGCCTAAATAATAATTTTTAAAAGCTCCTCCCGACCACCATTGTCTGGATGACCGAGCATTGCCAACATTTTGAGTTGTTTCTGAATAGTACTGATTGTAGCCCCATGTGACAGGAATAGAACCTCATAAAAATTTGGAGGTCGACTGAACGGGCTCTGCGCGTTGATTGCCTCCAGCCTCCTCTGGATAACCGTCTTTGAGGTCTGCTCTGATCTTACTCTACTCTTCAGTTTTCTGATATCTAACTGGGCATTCTCCAACTCCCGAGCTAAACCCTCCCGCTCATCCACCAGAGGGATACATTCTCTTGTCTTTGTTTCAGCTGCATTCGTAACCTCCTCCATTTCTTTCTTCAATATTTCAACCTGCGTCATTTTTTTGTGATGTTTCGCATTTCGTCCGTTCCAATATGGCAATTTTTGCGTCTGAACAATGTTCTCAAAATCATACCCCACAATCTCTAAGGATCGTGGAAAACTTAATATGTTAGCCAATTGGAGAAATTTCCAGTTCAGCTGCACGTTCCAATGTGGGTTCCACGCCCTCTTGCTTTTGTCGTATCACCTTTTAAAAAAAATACGTCAATATCAGTTTTTTCATCTGAATCGGTATCCTTGAATAAAAACCGGTCTTTCAGTTTCTCTGTTCTTGTTATTCCCGACGCATTTTTTGTTTGATATCGTCGTTCGGTAACACTTTAAAAACTAGAGGTCGTGCTTTTAATTGGAAATTCTTCGCCTTCACTCCTATGGGATGTTGCCACCAGGCTATCCCGCTTCTACTGTGCGGGTAATTTGGGCGCAGTATCCTTGTGCTTCTGGTTTGTTGTTTGTGTTAGTATTTTTTATTCTCTTGTACTCCCACCGATTGGTGTTTCAAACAAGCAATTGAGCAGTTTGGAAAGCAAATGGTTTGCTTTTGAGTTGTTGGTTTTTAAAAGCCGTCAGAGAAAACTGATTTTTGCAAAAAATGGTCAGAAAAAACTGATGTTTCCAAAAGTTAAATAACTGACACCAGCAACTCAAATTACAATTAACATTAACACAATCTGAAATTGAAAAAAAAACCTCGCAAAAATTGTAAATGACACAAAACAATCAAGCTAAAAACTGTTTCAAGAAATTCCAAAACTTAAAAGACGAATGAAAATTTGTCACAACGTGAGTGGCTCTTTACAGGTCTCTAATAAAATACAGTTTTAATGAATTCTTTTGGCGGAAAGTTTACGGGCGATTACAAATAAGCATAATTTCCATGTTTCTTATTGATTAACTTGGCAACAATACCGGACCAGAAACATCAGTCATTGCAATGAACAAACGTAATCGAGAACCACTTGCCTTTGAAAACATTGAACTGGGGTGCATGCTACCTACAATACGGGAGTTGAATCCAATTAAGACCTTAGGATCATGCACAGTTCCCTTATGGGCAACTAAAGATGCAATGTTTTCAAAATGTCAACTTTTTAAAAATCTCTGTCGCCCATGTAATCTCCGTGCACTGTGTACGGTTACGGTTTGGGTTGGAGGAGTTTTTTCAAGCACATTGAACCACAAGATTACTGAAGAAAATTTTCTGAGTCTAAGAATTTAATTTAATTATGAAGATCTAAGTTTTCAAACGGTTTAATACAGAGTTAGAAAAATTGATGGGAAAAACAAGTCTCAAAAGATGAGAAGCTATGAAGCTATTTAGAGAAAAGCAGCTCAATTATATAAGGTTTAGTTTTGATTATGTTCTCTGGTTTCAGTCCTATTAAAGGTTGATTTATCTTAGGTTATTTTTACCCGTTTCTTTTAATCTCTTTGAGATTTTCTCATAGTTATTTTCAACCGCACAGGTCCCTGTTAGTTAAACAAACAGATAACAGGTTCACCTGCCTGACGAATCCCGTAAAGAACAAACGTTCTTTGACGTCTCCCTTCAAGATGAAATTCAGCGATAATTCCTATCATTATTTATGATGCTTTCTTTATATTGTTAAAATCCGGTTTACTCTTAGTAACAATCTCTTTTTTTTCTCCCACTTATTGTGAAAACTTTTTAGAGTGCGTTCAATATGTATTTTTGTGAGCATGTCATACATTAAGTTCTCTGGTTTACTACAATTCCTCCCTATCAGAAAATTTGAGTGTTCCACTCAATCTCAAGCAAGAGTTTCAAAGGTCCATTTACGAATTCATATATTCCTCTGCTTTTTCAACCGTGTACTTGTCATAAATATTACGGGCCTCCTCGTCTTCCATATTTTTTTCCGCCTAAATAATAATTTTGAAAAGCTCCTCCCGACCACCATTGTCTGGATAACAGAGCATTGCCAACATTTTGAGTTGTTTCTGAATAATATTGATTGTGGCCCCCTGTGACAGGAATAGAAGCTCATAAAAATGTGGAGGTCGACTGAACGGGCTCTGCGCGTTGATCCCCTCCAGCCTCCTCTGGATAACCTGCTTTGAGGTGTGCACTGACAATACCCTACTCTTTAGTTTTCTGATATCTAACTCGGCATTCTCCAACTCCCATGCTAAACACTCCCGCTCATCCACCAGAGCCATACAATCTCCTGTCTTTGTTTCGGCTACATTCCTAACGTCATCCTACTCTTTGTTTTCAATATTTCAACCTGCGTCATTTTTTCTGGGACGTTTCGCATTTCGTCCGTTCCTTCATAGCAAATTTTTGCGTCTGCACAATGTTCTCAAAATCATACCCCAAAATTTCTAAGGATTGTGAAAATTCTAATATGTTAACCAATTGGAGAATTTTCTAGTTCAACTGCACGTTCCAATGTGGCTTCCACGCACTCTGGTTTTTGTATCACCTTTAAAAAAATACGTCATTATCAATTTTTTTTATCTGAGTCAGTATCCTTGAACAAAAAACGGTCTTTCAGTTTTCTGATCTTGTTATTCCCGACGCACTTCTTGTTTGATATCGTCGTTCGGTAATTTTTTGCAAATTAAAAGCCGGGCTTCTATTTGGCAATTCTTCGCCTTCACTCCTTTCAGATGTTGCCACCAGGCTATCCTGCTTCTGCTGAGCGGCTACTTTGGGCGCAGGTATCTTTGTGCTTCTGCTTTTGTTTTTTTTTGTTAGTATTTATTGATTCTCTTGTACACCCACCAATTGGTGTTTCAAACATTTCCTCCTTGACTGTCCCATTGTGAGTTTCAGTGCTCGGGTTAATTTGACTAATATTTCCTTCAGGATTAATTTCTCTTCTTGCTCATCCTGTGTCATCCAACTTTGGAGTGACTACTTCAATTTCCCCAAAATTATTGCCCTCCGTAAGGTCATTTTGTGGTATTCTCGAATCACTCTTTGCCTTCTTAGGTTCTTTTTTATCAGTGGTAGCACTTCTACTGTTGAAACGTCTGAGTCCATTGTAGTGGACCTTTTGTTGTTCTTTGTTTTCACATTTTCAATAACAAAGTTTAGATCGTTGATTATTTCACGTATTACCTATGTTCCACTGTAAAAGGATTTAAATTTCTTTTTGAAGCTAGTTTTCATTGTGGGGTTGAACACCATTACTAAATCACCAACTTCATATTGTAGTCCAAATGTGCTACGGTCATAGTAGGTTTTTTTGTCTTTCTTGCTCCACATCCATGCCTTCCCGAACCAGTTCATGGCACGCCTGTAGTTCGTCTTTCAAGCAACCAACGTAATCACTCAGAGTTGTGTAGATTTTGGTTTTTTTTTTTGATACATGCACTCAATTGGCAGCGCGCTTGATTGTTCAAGAAAGAGATAAAAGGGCTGTATTTGGTAACAGAGTGAATTGATGATCTGTACGCCATCATTACTAGCTAAAGGTAGTTGCTCCAGGTGTTAAGTTGTTCAACAACATATTTTGCAAGACTCTCTACGATTGTGCGATTGATGCGCTCTATCATTGCGTTTTTTTAGTATGATAAGCAGTTTTGATGTCCTGTTAATTCCCAGCTCTTTACACATATTCTTGAAAAGATTCGATATAAAGTTACTGCCTTTGTCGCCATAAAGATTTGCCGGACAACCAAACTTTGAAACCCATACATTCACAAAGGCCTTAGCTACATTCGAAGCTTCTTGGTTGCTGGGAAGCTTCATGGGAATTGCTTCATACCATTTTGTAAACTGATCTCAAAAATTGTAAATTACACAAAACAATAAAGCTAAAAACTGTTTCAAGAAATTCCAAAACTTAAAAGACGAATGAAAATTTGTCACAACGTGAGTGGCTCTTTACAGGTCTCTAATAAAATACAGTTTTAATGAACTCTTTTGGCGGAAAGTTTACGGGCGATTACAAATAAGCATAATTTCCATGTTTCTTATTGATTAACTTGGCAACAATACCGGACCAGAAACATCAGTCATTGCAATGAACAAACCTAATCGAGAACCACTTGCCTTTGAAAACATTGAACTGGGGTGCATGCTACCTACAATACGGGAGTTGAATCCAATTAAGACCTTAGGATAATGCACAGTTCCCTTATGGGCAACTAAAGATCCAATGTTTTCAAAATGTCAACTTTTTATAAATCTCTGTCGCCCATGTAATCTCCGTGCACTGTGTACGGTTACGGTTTGGGTTGGGGGAGTTTTCTCAAGCACATTGAACCACGAGATTACTGATGAAAATTTTCTGATTCTAAGAATTTAATTTAATTATGAAGATCTAAGTTTTCAAACGGTTTAATACAGAGTTAGAAAAATTGATGGGAAAAACAAGTCTCAAAAGATGAGAAGCTGTGAAGCTATTTAGAGAAAAGCAGCTCAACTATATGAGGTTTAGTTTTGATTATGTTCTCTGGTTTCAGTCCTATTAAAGGTTGATTTATCTTAGGTTATTTTTACCCATTTTTTTAATCTCTTTGAGATTTTCTCATAGTTATTTTCAACCGCACAGGTCCCTGTTAGTTAAACAAACAGATAACAGGTTCACCTGCCTGACGAATCCCGTAAAGAACAAACGTTCCTTGACGTCTCCCTTCAAGATGAAATTCAGCGATAATTCCTATCATTATTTATGATGCTTTCTTTATATTGTTAAAATCCGGTTTACTCTTAGTAACAATCTCTTTTTTTCTCCCACTTATTGTGAAAACTTCTTAGAGTGCGTTCAATATGTATTTTTGTGAGCATGTCATACATTGAGTTCTCTGGTTTACTACAATTCCTCCCTCTTAGAAAATTTGAGTGTTCCACTCAATCTCAAGCAAGAGTTTCAAAGGTCCATTTTCGAATTCATATATTCCTATGCTTTTTCAACCGTGTACTTGTCATAAATATTACGGGCCTCCTCGTCTTTCATATTTTTTTCCGCCTAAATAATAATTTTGAAAAGCTCCTCCCGACCACCATTGTCTGGATAACAGAGCATTGCCAACATTTTGAGTTGTTTCTGAATAATATTGATTGTGGCCCCCTGTGACAGGAATAGAAGCTCATAAAAATGTTGAGGTCGACTGAACGGGCTCTGCGCGTTGATCCCCTCCAGCCTCCTCTGGATAACCTTCTTTGAGGTGTGCTCTGACAATACCCTACTCTTTAGTTTTCTGATATCTAACTCGGCATTCTCCAACTCCCGAGCTAAACACTCCCGCTCATCCACCAGAGCGATACAATCTCCTGTCTTTGTTTCGGCTACATTCCTAACGTCATCCAACTCTTTGTTTTCAATATTTCAACCTGCGTCATTTTTTCTGGGATGTTTCGCATTTCGTCCGTTCCTTCATAGCAAATTTTTGCGTCTGCACAATGTTCTCAAAATCATACCCCAAAATCTCTAAGGATTGTGAAAATTCTAATATGTTAACCAATTGGAGAATTTTCTAGTTCAACTGCACGTTCCAATGTGGCTTCCACGCACTCTGGCTTTTGTATCACCTTTAAAAAAATACGTCATCATCAATTTTTTTTATCTGAGTCAGTATCCTTGAACAAAAAACGGTCTTTCAGTTTTCTGATCTTGTTATTCCCGACGCACTTCTTGTTTGATATCGTCGTTCGGTAATTTTTTTGCAAATTAAAAGCCGGGCTTCTATTTGGCAATTCTTCGCCTTCACTCCTTTCAGATGTTGCCACCAGGCTATCCTGCTTCTGCTGAGCGGCTACTTTGGGCGCAGGTATCTTTGTGCTTCTGCTTTTGTTTTTTTTGTTAGTATTTATTGATTCTCTTGTACACCCACCAATTGGTGTTTCAAACATTTCCTCCTTGACTGTCCCATTGTGAGTTTCAGTGCTCGGGTTAATTTGACTATTATTTCCTTCAGGATTAACTTCTCTTCTTGCTCATCCTGTGTCATCCAACTTTGGAGTGACTACTTCAATTTCCCCAAAATTGTTGCCCTCCGTAAGGTCATTTTGTGGTATTCTCGAATCACTCTTTGCCTTCTTAGGTTCTTTTTTTATCAGTGGTAGCACTTCTACTGTTGAAACGTCTGAGTCCATTGTAGTTGACCTTTTGTTGTTCTTTGTTTTCACAATCTCAATAACAAAGTTTAGATCGTTGATTATTTCACGTATTACCTATGTTCCACTGTAAAAGGATTTAAATTTCTTTTTGAAGCTAGTTTTCATTGTGGGGTTGAACAGCATTACTAAATCACCTACTTCATATTGTAGTCCAAATGTGCTACGGTCATAGTAGGTTTTTTTGTCTTTCTTGCTCCACATCCATGCCTTCCCGAACCAGTTCATGGCACGCCTGTAGTTCGTCTTTCAAGCAACCAACGTAATCACTCAAGGTTGTGTAGATTTTGGTTTGTTTTGTTTGATACATGCACTCAATTGGCAGCGCGCTTGATTGTTCAAAAAGGAGATAAAAGGGCTGTACTTGGTAACAGAGTGAATTGATGATCTGTACGCCATCATTACTAGCTAAAGGTAGTTGCTCCAGGCGTTAAGTTGTTCAACGACATATTTTGCAAGACTCTCTACGATTGTGCGATTGATGCGCTCTATCATTGCATTTTTTTAGTATGATAAGCAGTTTTGATGTCCTGTTAATTCCCAGCTCTTTACACATATTCTTGAAAAGATTCGATATAAAGTTACTTCCTTTGTCGCCATAAAGATTTGCCGGATAACCAAACTTTGAAACCCATACATTCACAAAGGCCTTAGCTACATTCGAAGCTTCTTGGTTGCTGGGAAGCTTCATGGGAATTGCTTCATACCATTTTGTAAACTTATCTCCAATTAACAGAATGTAGTTGATTCCACTTGACTCAGGCAACGGTGCCGTAATGTCCAAGACGACTTGCTCAAGCGGTTGATTGTGTTTTTACGTTCTCAGGCTGTGTTATATGTTTCTGGTGGGGAGACTTCTTTTGACAGCATACTTCGCAAGAGCTTACCCACTCGTGAACATCTTTCCTCTTCCCGGGCCAGAATCGGCATATAATCGTCCTCGAACCCGATCAAATGTCTTAACCATACCAAAATGTCCGCAATGTTTATGAGGGAAAAGTAGATTTTCTTTTAAAAGTTGTCACCGAAAGACTATTTGTGTTAAATTGTTAAATTCGTCAAAACGTTTCCCTCTTAATTAGATCATTTTCAATTCGTAGGTTTCTGAAATCAGTTCAAAGTTTCCACAGTGCCCTAGAGGCTCCTGCCATGTTTTTTTTGAGGGCGTTTCCCGTTCTCAATCCAGTTTCTTAGTATAAAGAGGTCAGCTGAATTTTTCTGATATTCAACTAGTTGTTCAACCGACTTCCCTAGTCCAATGGACCAGATATTTTTGTCTTCCGTATATAATTGGCTCACTTTGGTCCCTCCCTTTGACTTGGTCTTCAGTCTGTGGAACTCCCGACAGACAGTCTGCGCGAGGGATCTTCTTTTCCGCTTCTTGTTAGATTTCAAATAAAACTGTCCGAGTTTTTCTATCCATCTGGGCAATATTCCGTCCTGGCTTCTTAAAACTATATAAACACGTGAGGGCCCTATGATTGGTAACAATTAAAAACTTTTGTCCCAGAAGATAATATCTGAAGTGTTGAGTGAAAGAAACTATTGCAAAAAGTTCTCGTTTTGTCGCAGAATAGTTTCGTTGACTTTTGCTGGGCATTTAGCTTGCATATGCAATATCTCTTTCACTGCATTGTTGTCTTTGGGAAACAATTGCGCAAATGCCTAACAGAGAGGCGTCGATGGTTAACGTATAGGGATCCGTGTCATTAGGATAACCCAAAATAAGTGCTTTCTGTAGTGCTTGTTTTAGTTGTTCAAATGCTGATTCACACTCTTTGTTCCAAGAAAAACTTTCTATTTTTAATAGCTTATAAAGCGGCTCTGCTATTTTTTGAAAATCTTGTATGAATCATCGGTAAAAACCAACTAGTCCAAATATAGCTATCAGTTCTTTTTATGGTTTGTGATCTTTTCATTTTACTGAGCAACGCTACCTTCTCCGGATCTACTTCTACGCCTTTATTTGATACAATGTATGCCGGGAAATAATTTTTTTCCTGAAAAGACCTACATTTTACGACTTTTTTCAATCCAGCGTTTAAAGTTGTCCAAGTACGAGATTGAGACGGTTGAGGTGCTCCTGACAGGATCTACCGAAGATGATTATGTCATCCACGTATTTTGTAGCCACTTCATAGGAGAGTCCCCCCATGATCAATTCCATTAAATTTTCGAAAGCTCCTGGCGCTGTGGCCAAACCCATGGGTAGTCGCTTCCACTTGGAGAGTCCCTTTGGAGTTACAAAAGCTGTCACGTTATGCGATTTTTTATCCAGCACCCTTTGAAAATATCCCGATGTCAAATTGATAGTGCAAAAGTAACCATTTCCATCTAGAGTTAATAACGTCATTTATTCTTGGTAGCGACCAACTGGTTTTGTCAAATTGTTTGTTCAAACCTCTGTAATCTTCAACTAGTCTTTAGCTGCCATCTTTCTTTTTCACGAGTATTGATATTGCTGCTCAATACGAATGTGTTGGTTTAATTAATTTTGCCTCATCTACATCTTCGACAATTTTTTTCATAGCTTTTCTTCTATCAAAAATCATGCTGAAATAACTTCTGAACGGCTGTGCATCTTTATTGAGTTTAATTTGGTTTTTAAATTTGTCACATCATCCTATGTCATTCGAATTCCGGGAAAAAACATGTTGATGTCTTATGAACAATTGCTGTACTTTCTGTTTCTGCTGGTTATTTAGATAAGAACCTTTCAAATTTAAGTGCTTTTTGATTTGAAAAGTTTACAATGTTTTTGGTTAATTTTGGTTTGCGAAAAATTCATCCACAATAAAGTTCTGTTTTTTTTTCAAAATAAGTTCCTACGTTAGTGCTTTTATACACGGTCACTGGTGCCTCTGTTAGATTTAAGACTTTTACCAATCTAGAACCAACTTTAATTGATATCAAACAGGCGGCTAAAAGCAAACGAGTCTTCAGTTCAAAATCTTCAATTATTTTCACTACCGGAATTTCTTCTCCATTTTCATCAGCTAATCTAATTCTTATCAGACGTTTGTTTTTACTGTGTATATAAGTGTTTTGTCCCGAAATTTCAAAAACCTGAACACCTTGCGTTTTCTCTGTGGTGGGCGGTATTGACATTTTAAGGTGACTGCTATATAGTTTCTCTTCGTGTAAGTTCAATACACATTTATTGGTTTTCCGGAAATCAATTCTCATCAGTTATTCTATACCTTCGTCTGCCGTTTTAACAAATTCCTGTTCAGCCTCCGGAAGTCTTGGTTGCAACTTTACCAACAGCGTTACTCTTCCTATTATTTTGACAGTTGAGTTATAGGCTGTTAACACTCGTTTTTTGTATGTTTGCACAATTCCCGGTTTGCCTAGTTTTCGGTGTGCTGACCAGCTCAAAAGCAATATGCTGCTTCCACTGTCTATTAATCTAACGCTTCTGTACCCTTGAAGTATGATTTCTGCGTTTAGACATTTAATTGTGTTTGTCGAACACATCCTAATGACATTAAAGTTCTCGGTGGTTTTTTTTTGAAAGGGCAGTTTCTATTCAAGTGCTGGCAACTTTCACATAGGAAACAATTTCGACAATTCATCGAATTGTGTCCTTCCTGCCCACAGGCTCTGCACTTGAAACCCTGCATGTCGTTCCTCCTAGACGGTTAATCTCTTCCGAGATATTTGTCTCGTTGACTGGGTCGTGGCGTTGGAATTCGCCGCCAATCGTTTAACCCACGATCTTGTTGCTGTCCTCTATCACTTCTGTCGTCACCCCACCGTCCCCGCAAACTACTTCGCTCCCTAGATTTGTTTCGACAGTTTTCTTGCTGTTGGTAGTCTACTGACAATTGATTCACAAGCTTCGTGGCGGCCTTCACAAAATCAATCGTTTCATCCCGTCTAATTACTGCAAATTTTGGTGTTTGCTCTTCCTCCTTCATTTTTTTACGGCTTCCAGATGCAGTGCTTGTTCCAAAACTGTTTCAACTTTCATATCCTTGTCGCCAATTTGCTTTCTGAGATCTAATCTCACTTGACTATGGTTGATTCCTTCTAAGAATCATCTAAGAACCAGTTGGTCTCTTTTCCTGCAATTCTGTTGTGTAAGCATTCAAAGCAAACTGCTTTAAATCTGCCAAAAATCTGACAGTTTTTCTTCTGGTTGTAAGCGGCGAGATAGCCGTCCCCGGAAAATAGTGTTCTCGAAAATCTATAGTGTTCTCAAAAAACTTTAACGCATTCATCATAATTTTCTCTTGTAGCTTGCGGTAGAGTGCGATAGAACTCTATGACAGATTTTTGTAGCCTAAGTGCAAAGTATTGCGGTCGTTCATCAACTTCGCGGGCCAGATCTTCTTCAATACTTTTCCACTTTTGTAGTTCCGCTAATAGCTCAAAAAATGTCACGTAGCTTTCAACGTTGCTTGAACCGGTAAACATTTCCGGTAATAGCATTCCAGAGGTTGAGCCCGTTGCTATTTTACTGTTCCCCTACTGGTATCGTGTTCTTTTAAAACTTTGTTTAATTGTTGAAAATAGTAGTTTCTATAATATAAGTACCAATTCGATTGTCACTGGAAGGTGTTTTCCATTTTATCTTTGAAATTCTATAACACTCTCTTTATTTTAGTGTTTGAAAATTTTTGGTTATAAAACCTAACGCTTATTTCTATAGGATATTTCTTTCCTAATTATTTATTTTTAATTTCGAAAACTTTTCTTTTAGATTACTGTCCCACCTAATTTCTCTTTATTATTTTAACATGATTTTAGCTGAACTCCAATTTTTCGTGTTTTATTGATGTTTATAAAAATATGTTTTCTCTAATTACAACAAGGATGATATTAGGTGCTTTACTACGATTCAATTTAGCAACTAAGATCGAAGGAAAATATTTCCTAGACTAAAAAGACGAACGCAGTTGCGATCAGTGTCAATTATCAACGACATCAACTAGAGAAAATTCTTTATTTCTAATCACTTGGTGTGATGTGCTCTTTCCACACAAGGAGTTTTCTCTCTTCACCAACGAGTAAAAGTTAGCCCCACGCCAGTAAATTCTAACTTGTGAAAGCTGATTTCCAGAGGATTGATTCCGCTGTGACTTCTACAATTGACTCGCACAAAATTTGATGAAAATAGGTGGAAATTGGTGATTTCTTATCCCAAAACTTCTGTTTCGTGTTTTTATCTCAAGATTAATTCGATTCTCGGGTTCTCGAAAAAAAGTGATTTTTATTTGCGTGTTCCTACCGACAAATTTGTTAATGTTTTCAAAATGTCTACTTTTTTAAAATCTTTGTCGCCAGTGTAATCTCCGTGCACTGTGTACGGTTACAGTTCGGGTTGGGGGAGTTTTCTCAAGCACATTGAACCACGAGATTACTGATGTAAATTAAAGTCTAAGAACTTAATTTAATTATGAAGATGTAAATTTTCAAACGGTTTAATACAGAGTTAGTACTTTTGATTGGGCATACAAGAAGTTTCAAAAGATGAGAAGATGTGAAGCTATTTAGAGAAAAGCAGCTCAATTATATGGGGTTTATTTTTGATTATGGTATTTGGTTTCGGTCCTATTAATGGTTGATTTATCTTAGTTTGTTTTTACCCATTTTCTTTAATATCTTTGGGATTTTTTCAAAGTTATTTTCTACAGCACAGGTCCCTGTTAGTTTAAAAATAACATTCTGATTGATAGAAGACTTCAGTTTAGTTCTAAATATAAAAAATTTTTACAGAACATGGCTGCAGGAATTAAACCATAAAATCAATAAGGAATTAACTCCAAACGAAGAGTTTAGAAAATCTTCTCAACTCGATTTTGTTGTCGCATTTAGATTTTGCGTCTCCATTGACTTTCAACTTTGATTAAAATTTGGTTTCTTTACTTGAACGACAATCAACCTGGGGATTGAGGACAATTTTCTCAGATCTAAATAATTTATTTCGAGAGAATTGATTCAGCAAGAGATTCAAGTATTCAACAACGAAATGACAGACGCCCAATTTCGTTTTTGCACGGTTGCGTCACCAAACCAGGGCTAGAATTAGAAGTAACATGAAGCTTCCAGTGCAATCTATCACATACATAGCGAAAAAAAAATATTCATTTTCCAAGATCACAGGTCAACAAATTATCTCCAAATTTTTTATTCACACTGTAGCTAGGAAACGCAACAATCTACCTAAATGTCTGCAAATGTTAAGCTTTAAAACAACAAAGGTGAAAGGTAGTTTGATAAAAAAAAATCTTCCGGAAGGTAATTTTTCAGCAATTTTGGTAAATATCCATTCATTTTTTATTAACACGTTTTAAAAATTTTTGGTTTTGGTGGTAAAACATTGGATAGAGCCCAGTAAAATTTTGTTTTCTTTTTAATAATTACTAGCAGGCCCGTTTTCCATATAACCTTGAAACAAATAGTTTCAAACCTGTTCCAATATAGAATTCCAAATCTGTTCCGAGGAGGCATTCAAAATAAAAAACAACCTCATGTATTTTGCTCTACACCACCAACATTGGCATTTGTTCTTGAGTACACTACACCGCATGGACGTAGATAAAACAAAATTTAAGTTGTAGTCGAGAGCCTTGCAATCGTGACGAACTCTGAAGACAAAGAACCACAACGTCAAAAAGTGAAAAAACGGTATCACTTCTTCTATATGCTGTACCAACAATGCGTCACCAAAAACATTAATGGGGATATCTCAGAAAAGGAAAGTGGAAATATGTGAAATCTAAGCTCAAAACAAAAGCTACTAATAAAACTCCTTGGGAGAAGATTGAAAAAGTCAATATCACGAGGCTCACTTTCAGATTTAAAAAGGTAATAAACAAAAACAATTTTTAGCTGAGATGAAGGAATATTTGCTTCGAAGTGACAGATCATTTACATCACCCATAAGCATCACTTTAGAAAATTCATAAAGTGAGAAGTCAGTATAATCAGGCACAGTCAGTCAAGCACCTCGTCAAAAACTACGTTTCTTGTTGACAAAGTCTCCGGTAACTCATCATCAGGCGGCACATAGAACCTGATGTTATTCGGGTCGTTGATACGAGAAGCCGCTGTGTAGAGCTGACCGTGGGAAAACACGGGTACTTCGAGCCAAACAGCCACTCGTGAGAGAGTTTGACCCTGAACTTTATTAATAGTGAGAGAGAAAGCCGGCTTCAGCGGAAACTGCCTTCGTTTCCATTTTAAAGGAACACTTGCAGTCTCATCTACCACAAGACTGATTCTTGGTATTAGCATTGTCTCTGTACTTTCTCGATTAGCAAAATCGACAGCTACAAGCCGCTTATTCAGAACTGCTTTAACAATCAATCGAACACCGTTACAGAGACCTGACTTGGGACACAAATTTCGCAATAAAATAACTGGCATGCCGGTCTTCAAATTCAGTTTATGATCCGGAAGGCCAGGAATCGAAAGGCTGTTAAGAAACTCAACAGGATATCTGCAATCGTCTTCGGAATCAAAAACAGAATCCGCACTGTAGCAAACAGTACTTTCACCGGAGAATAAATTCGTACATACGCTGTTAATTTCATTTGCTGCCAAATTTGTTACCACAAGAATACAACTGTCATTACTCACTTTACCGAGCTGAATTAGAAAGAACTCATCGTATGAAAAAATTTCAAAAATAGATAAGAGGAACAGCTTGCACTCAGATCAGCTCCAAAAACCCAATGAATCATTCGTCGAATACACACAGCCCGCTGCTCTGAGTCTATAATCTCAGACTTATCGGCGGGTAAAACGGCAGCTGTTGTGCTTGGCGCACAACCATTCCCAATCTTCACAAGCCATGCATCATATTCTTTGACCACAGCGGATGAACAATTAAGTAGGCGCAGATTTTCGTCGAGCGAGAACTTCTCAAACAATCTCCACAGACATGACCTCTTCAAACAGCAATTAACTATCTCTGCTCTATTACCTCCTTTTACAAAGGGTAATATTTGCCTAAACATCAAATTGGATAATATGTCAGAAACAAAAAGAAACGTGAGGCTAGCTTTACCTGAAGTCACCAGCAAGTACAAGACTTTTACCACCAAAAGTCCGGTCATTGTTCATAATGTCCCTCAAACTTCTCTCTAAAGCCTCTAGAAGAAAGCGATGTGCCATGGGCGCCTCGTCCCAAATAATAACAACACATTGTTGAATCAACCGAGCTAATTTTGTTTGGACAGAAATATCCAGAACTGAATGCTCGAGAACAGTTAAAGGCGCCTTGAAACGAGAATGAAAAGTGCGACCGTTGGATAACTGTGTAGCTGCAATTGCACTGGTTGCCACTGCTAAAGCGGGGTTTATCTCAGAACCTGATGATCTGGCAAAGGCTAGTATTGCGTTCAGCAGATAAGTTTTCCCAGTTCCATCCCTTGCGTTTACGAAAGCAAGCACCTGATAACCAGACGAAAGTTTTTGAATGACCGCATTGTAAACCACTCGTTGTGATAGATGAAGACTTCCAGGCAAGGAACCCTCACAAAGAGAGACAAAGTGCTTCAGAAGGCCCAAATCGAAATCAATTTCCTCTTGAAAAAGAGGAGATTGATTCCACTCTACTTGTTTGGTTGCCAGACTTAAATCATCCATCTCCTGCTGTGTCAGATGTGGCAAATCGAAGTCCTCCAGTCTACGAGAGAGCAACTGAAGTTCGTAATTTAGTTCTTTTAGTGCATATACAACAAGAAGGCGCTCAGACAAGCTGCTATCTTTCCGGCGTAAATCGTCCACCCAAACATTGAGGTACTTGAAAAACAGTTCACGTGGATTTGGCAACTCACAGTTGAGCAACATAACTGCAAACAACTCACGAGCTCTTCTACTTGATAGCGATGCAACAGCTTCCGATATAACTTTATCCCACTCCTCATTATCAGCAAGGATTCCCAGAGCACAGCAGACTTCTTTGAAGGAACCCATAGTGATGCTTCCAATTCTCTTCATGTGATCAAAAGATACTTTTCCTGAAAAAATAAAACAGTTTCAATATCTCAACAAAAGAAGTCCTTTATGCAGATGAAAGATTCAGAAAAATTACCTTTGCTTATGTTGTGATGAAGAAGTAGCCTTAAATAGTATTGATCGCCCGAAGAAGGATGAACAGTATATAAACGGCCAATCGTACCAGTTTTAATTGTTCTCTTGACCCACTCTTTCTCAAAACCTTTCCATCGATAAAATTCTGGGAAATCGCAGTATTTCACCATAGTACCAGGATTCCTCTTATTGTATGTGAAGAACTCCTGCAACTCAGTTTTCAATTTATTATGATCATTGAGAACACTTCGCCCCTCTCCTTCCTCAAACAAAACGTTTTGTTCACCTGGGAGATGCACTGTTAGCTGCTGCACCGAAGGAAATCTTTCTGATTGAGGCAAAGAAAAAATCCGGGCACACGCTTCCAAGGAACCTATGCACCGCATATTTTCAAACTGCTCAATTTCGTCCACTGCATCGCCCGCTAGTTTCACCATAGAACGGTCATTTCCCTTAAATCATTTTGAAAGCAGAAAATCAGAAAACTAACGTTAAGTTAAAGTTATTAAAACACTCACCTTGTTTATGTAGAGGAATAAGTACTTCGCCGCAAAAGGCGATATACAAGCTTCCACGTTTATATGTGCATCATACTTCAGTGAAAGGAACGGATTGTACGGTACAACCCAGCTGTTGTCTATTGCATGTTCACCAATAACTGCGCTTTCCTCAATCAAGCCGGATGGTCGCCTTCGGTAAGTTGGATAGCTTGACCATTCGCTCCATGATGTACGACAAGTAAACGGTCTCGGATAACCTTTTGACCATTTTCCATCTACCATGCAGGGAGAACGCGGGTTCCGTATTCCACAAGGACCATGAATCATGCACCTCAGTACTGTATTTCGCAGACGAGTAGCCTGGCTCCTCTTTCTGTCGCAGGTGAAGGAGCACGGGTCTGGTGGAAGCTCTGCACATATAACTGAGTCTACGTCTTCAGGTGTTTTCAGACGGTCACTCTCGGCAACGATTAGAAGAATATGCGCATGAGGAAGACCTCGTTTTTGGTACTCAACGACGTATGTGTAGGCAAGCATTTTCCCAAACACACCTAAAAAAATCAAACTGCGGACTCCACAAGATTCGTAGACTTATAAATTTCGGAATCGAAAAATTGTATTGCTTGTAAACTTCATTTAAAAATATTCATTCAAGTTACCGTTATAACGCAAATCATCAATTAGACTGCGCAGTTTTAGGCGAAAGACACGTACAACAAGATCGGGTCTGGATTGCGCTGTTTGACCATTCCTCAAATGTTGCTGAATTTCAGGCCACAGAGGATTGCAAGTCAAGGTAATAAAGTAATCCGGCTTGTGGTATTTTTGACAGACGGCGATTGCGTCTTGATACCTGAAAAGGGTGATAAGAGCTTAAAATTTAAACACTATTTTGAACACTATTATTTCGAGCTAACCTGCAGAATCGACTTCTTTGACTGTTATAAATAGACTTTGGACAAATAATTCGTTTTCCCAGACAACCGTCACACTCTGAAGATGCGATTGCATCTTGTAAGTTGTTAAGGACTTCGGTTCTCAAAATGTCCTGATTGTATTTTGCAAATTGGAGCCGCAAGTTTTCAATAGTGGCTAAAGACACGCAAAGATATTCTTGCATTAGACGCTCGGCGTAAAGTAGGTAAGTTACAGAGCCATGGCGTTCATGCAAATAAAAACAGTGATATTGGAGTTTCGTTATCATTCGTACAGCATCCCTGAAAACTTTCAATAAAAACTGTTTTTCAACTAAGATATCAATTAGTAATGACCAACCTTTGCGGTATTTTAACGTGCCAACCCTCAGTACCATGTGGAAACAGTAAAACGAAATGTAACGGGTCAAAAGCACGATGAGTATCAGCTATGATTGACAGGCCTCCACCTCGTCTTCGGACAACAATGTCAGCTGCTTGAGGTGTTTCGTCAAAAAGAACAGCGACTTCGTGAAGATTAAAATTGTGAATTCTGGAATAATCATTTCGTGGACGCGCAGCGGGATTTATGACAAACTGTAAATTAGAGCAATCTCTCTCTTCGAGTTCCACAATTTGCGCAAAATCTTTGACATAAGGATTGAAAGAGTGCATCATTGCCTGAGAAAAAACAATTTTGGCAACACTCATAAAATTTCAGGAAAGATTTTGCGGAATGCACTAACTTGGAGATCTTGGAGAATTATATGCAAAGTCTGACACTCAAAAGGCGATACAGTGCAAGGAAGTTTCAGGGAACATAAACGCAAGCGAGCGGAGTCCTGAGCTGCATGTGGATCATGAACATACAATTGCACAAACTTCGGATTTCCGTCAGCCGCTTTTAAGGGTCCAAAAAATTTATAAGACTTGCCCTGAAACAGAAGGTGTCAAACAAAAACATACCAAAAATTTAACAAATAAAATAAGAGAGAAAACGATAACTTGCAGAAAAACTGTAGGCATGAATGAAATAAAATCTTGTGTTACATTTCCTATTTCTACGGACGCCATCGCCAATGCGTTGTTCAGTTGTCGTATATACTTCCGAAAAACTACCCCTCTCTCATCTCCAGAGGTTAACAAGCTTTTCATCAATTCAGGTGGATCCGGGATTGGCGCAAAAATGTCTTGCCCGAATAGCAACAGATCGAACTGCTTTCAGATGACCAAGTCAAAGCATTGCAGAATTTACAGACTGCATTTCTATAGCCACAAAAATTAGTATCCACAAAATAAGAACAATTTAAAGTTGCCTCTGAATATTTAGCTGAACACTGCCTGCGCAAATACATCGGCGGTACGTTCCGTTTTCTGCATAATTTTTCACTGACAGCAATGGTTTGCTGATTGACGCTCTGAAACAAACGTACGATGGTTTGGTTTTTATCCTCCGCTCAGGCACACCTGTTTTATTTTGATTCTTTGCTAAGAATTAATTAATTACCTGGGCTATAATTCGTCTCTTGCCAATCCTTCGATTTGAGAGCCTTCTAATGCGCGCTTTTAAGTAACTTGCCTGAAAAACCATCGAAGAAAATTCAGCATTAAAACGGAAGCTCGTAAAATTCACCTGCAAATTCAAGCCCGATCGTTCTGTTCCAGACTCAGCCACGACTGAGACACCAAAATCATTTGCATCGCCATTTTGGCTACACTCTCGTACCACGTTAAGAACACACTGACGCGAAATACTTGGGATTTTCTAAACCAAGACAGCAAATATCAGAAATCGATTAAAATAATCTTACAAATTCCTGGCTGGCATACCGCATGCTTCGGATTGGGTGAGGTTTGTCTTAATTGATACGATCTGACAACCCACGACACATCATCAGTAACGCATTGCCACCTTTTCGCCTTTAAAAACAAGAAAGCTGATGCAAATCGTTCAGCAAACGTTCAAAGACTTCAATTAAAAACACCGGTAAATAGAGAACCCCGCTTACCCCTGGTTGCACACCGTCTACCATTTGCATTTTATTAACAGTGTCTACAACCCAGGAGACGTCTTGATTCTGGTTACATGAATTGGCATCCTGAAAAATAATTAATGGATGACATCAATTGTAGAAGCAAGCTGCAAGCACAAAAATCTGCCAAAAAAGTAGCACCTGAGAACTGGAGCCTAAGTGCTCATTTTCTGAACAGTTTTACGACTTTGCTCCTCGACCCTTGTTTTGTTTTAGACAGCATCTCAAATCCTTGAAATTATTGATTATAAAGCAAAATTCTTAAAATATCTAGAATTATAACATACGTTGTAGTGACCACTTGATACGCCGCAATTCTGTGAAGAGCGAAGTCGGCTGGTTGAAACTGCAGTTTTAGGACGGTTTCGCTTTCTTCCTTGATTCTTTTTTCCTTGCTGCAGAAGTGATCCTTGAATAGAGAGTAAATTTGACAACTCGTTTTTGTCAAGACCTGGGAAAGCTTTATGAATGATATCAATTCCCGACTCAGAACTTGACGAAGATGCCATATTTAACTGGAAAATACCAAAAAGGTTCTCAATCACCCGCTCAATCGACAAATGGTTGACAAACAGCGGGACAAATTCTGAATTTCAGAACTTAGAGCAAAGCAAAGGCTGAACAAATCAAACATGACGAAGCATTCAATCATGATTGTCTATGTGCTCTAGAAAACTTATGTCCGCATAAAAATGAACCAGCTCTAAAAAACAAATCTTCAAAAATACTAACAGAACATTATTGAGAGCACAAGAAATCAATGTAACACGTTATAAATTCAGATAGTTCAATCTCTCATTGTAATCTTCACTCCAGCAGCACTATTTTTGATGCCAGGCTTCTTTTGTCTTTAGTACCGCGTCAGAGCTTTGGGTAGCGGAGAGAAGTCCACTCCTAACAATTTCTAGAACGTTTCTCGAATTTCAAACCAGGTTAAAAACACTAAATGGATGTGTTCACTCTTTCGCTTCCATGATTTTGCACATTTCTCTACAGATCTGATCTGTCGTCGCCAAATGTTTTGAGAATAAAGACAACTGGCATGTTAATTGTGACCATGAGACTAAAAGTTATCAAATGTCACTAACGAAAAGTAGTTCAAGACTACAAACCATGCAACAAGAGTTTCGATGTTCAAGGGACCACTCGAATTTCAAACCAGGTTAAAAACACTAATTGGATGAGTTCACTGAGCGGTTCCATTTTTTCGCACATTTTGGAAAAATTGAATTATTTTAACTCGTTGCTTAAATCGTTGCTTAAATCATTAGTTTGCTGCAGAACAACAATTTTTCATTTCTATCACCTGCAGAGATTCCAAGACTTTAGGCAGAGTGCCAGCAGCTCTGTTGATGTTAAATTTGCACTACAAGGAGCACATCCTAAATTGATTACGCTCTTCACAAGATAACAACGTTGACTACTTGCTCCTGAATTGCTCAAATTAAAGATGGCATTAAACAATCTGATATAAATTCCCAAATCTCACTGGTGACGTTAGCGCAGCTCAAATCAATGCATGTATATGTCTAGTTCCATAAAACCATCTGCCACAACTTCTGAAGTCCACGAAAAGGTTAAAAATCACAAATTTATAAAAAAAAAGCGTCTCAAAAACATTAAAAACGCATGATTGAACTTTTACGAATCACTTTCGGCACACTTCAATCTCAACAATTTCATTGAGCAGTAAAACCCGAAAACAGTTTGCAGTTTTGTGATTCATTAGTTCCAGCAGGGAGACAAATTCTGAATTTATGAAATTACATCAAAGAATTGGTTTAAAAAATTAAACAAGACAAAGCCTTCAATTACTTGTCTAAGCTCTCTAGAAAACGTATGTCCCCATAAATATGAACCAGCACACGCACGGAGCACTAAATCCTCAAAAGCCCTAAAAACAAAAACTTTATTGAGATCAAAATAAACCAGTGTTGTACATATCAGATTGTTCAATCTCTCATTGCAATCTTCAACCGCAACACTGGTGTCAATACCAGGCCTCTTTTGTCTTTTGTACCAGTCGCGTCAGAGGTTTGTGTAGCTGTGGAAAGTTCACCCCCAGACCATTTCTAGAACACGGAATTGCTGAGAAAGCCAGCAAAAAATTTCAGTTTTTTCAGAACTCACTCATATAGAACTGGACGTAGTCAAATATCACTAACGAAACGTAGCTCAAGCTAACAAATCATGCAACAAGAGCTTTGATGTTCAAGATACCACTCGAATTTCAAACCAGTTTAAAAACACTACTTAGATGAGTTCACTGAGTGTTTCCATCTTCTCGCATATTTTGGAAAAATTGAGGAATTGATTTACCTGAAGGTAATTTGCTAGTTTCATCATTAGTTTGTTGTCGAATGTACAGAACAACATTTTTGCTTCTCTTCGATAACAACCCGCAGAGATTCTAAGCTTTTACGCAGATTGTCAGTACCTCTGCTGATGTTAATTTTGCACGACACGGATTATAATCTAATTTGGTTACGCTCTTCACAAGATAACGTTGACAGCTCGCAACTCAATTCCTCAAACTGACGATGGCAGCAAGCATTTTCCGATAACAATTCGCTAATTTCATTGGTGATGTTAGTGGAGCTCATGTCAATACAATATTAGGCTCGCCAGTTCCGTGGAATAGTCTGTCAAAACATCTGAAGTCAACAAAAATGACGAGTTTAAACATCATGTAGTTAGTAAAACATTGCAGAAGCATGATAAATTTTACGTGTGACTCTGTGCACACATCAATCTCATTTCTTGCGCATCAAATCAAATAAGAAAGCTTTCACTTGCTTGTCGACGCTCTCTAAGAAACTTATGTCCTCATAAATATGAAACGGGACACGCACTGAAAACTAAATCTTCAAAGCCTCTAAAAGCAAAATTTCATTGAGAGCAATATAAACCAAAGTAGACTACTTCAGGTCAGATAGTTCAATCTCTCATTGCAATCTTCACTCCCGGAGCACTATTTTTGATACCAGGCTTCGACTTTTTTATCGGTCGCATCAGAGCTTTGCGTAGCGGTGAGAAGTTCACCCCAACCAATTCCAAAACACGTATTTGCTGAAAAAGCCAGCAAAAAATTTTAAGGCTTTTTCAGAACTCACTCAAATAGACCAGGATGTCCCTTTTAACTGCTGCTGCTTCCTGATGCACACTGATTTTACAATGAAATGCAGCGGATGATAAGTCGATCCCTCAAACTGACGATGGCAGCAAGCATTTTCCGATAACAATTCGCTAATTTCATTGGTGATGTTAGTGGAGCTCATGTCAATACAATATTAGGCTTTCCAGTTCCGTGGAATAATCTGTCAAAACATCTAAATTCAACAAAAATGGCGAGTTTAAACATCATGTAGTTAGTAAAACATTGCAGGAGCATGATAACTTTTACGTGTCACTCTGTGTACAATTCAATCTCATTTCTTGCGCATCAAATCAAATAAGAAAGCTTTCACTTGCTTGTCGACGCTCTCTAAGAAACTTATGTCCTCATAAATATGAAACGGGACACGCACTGAAAACTAAATCTTCAAAACCTCTAAAATCAAAATTTTATTGAGAGCAATATAAACCAAAGTAGAATATTTCAGGTCAGATAGTTCAATCTCTCATTGCAATCTTCACTCCCGGAGCACTATTTTTGATACCAGGCTTCGACTTTTGTATCGGTCGCATCAGAGCTTTGCGTAGCGGTGAGAAGTTCACCCCCAACCAATTCCAAAACACGGATTTGCTGAAAAAGCCAGCAAAAAATTTCAAGGCTTTTTCAGAATTCACTCAAATAGACCAGGATGTCCCTTTTAACTGCTGCTGCTTCCTGATGCACACTGGTTTTAAAATGAAAAGCAGCAGATGATAAGTCGATTCCTCAAACTGACGATGGCAGCAAGCATTTTCCGATAACAATTCGCTAATTTCATTGGTGATGTTAGTGGAGCTCATGTCAATACAATATTAGGCTTGCCAGTTCCGTGGAATAATCTGTCAAAACATCTGAATTCAAAAAAATGGCGAGTTTAAACATCATGTAGTTAGTAAAACATTGCAGGAGCATGATAACTTTTACGTGTCCTTCTGTGCACACTTCAATCTCATTTCTTGCGCATCAAATCAAATAAGAAAGCTTTCACTTGCTTGTCGACGCTCTCTAAGAAACTTATGTCCTCGTAAATATGAAACGGAACACGCACTGAAAACAATCTTCAAAACCTCTAATATCAAAAATTTATTGAGAGCAATATAAACCAAAGTAGAATATTTCAGGTCAGATAGTTCAATCTCTCATTGCAATCTTCACTCTCGGAGCACTATTTTTGATACCAGGCTTCGACTTTTGTATCGGTCGCATCAGAGCTTTGCGTAGCGGTGAGAAGTTCACCCCCAACCAATTCCAAAACACGGATTTGCTGAAAAAGCCAGCAAAAAATTTCAAGGCTTTTTCAGAATTCACTCAAATAGACCAGGATGTCCCTTTTAACTGCTGCTGCTTCCTGATGCACACTGGTTTTACAATGAAATGCAGCAGATGATAAGTCGATTCCTCAAACTGACGATGGCAGCAAGCATTTTCCGATAACAATTCGCTTATTTCATTGGCGATGTTAGTGGAGCTCATGTCAATACAATATTAGGCTCGCCAGTTCCGTGGAATAATCTGTCAAAAAATCTGAATTCAACAAAAATGACAAGTTTAAACATCATGTCGTTAGTAAAACATTGCAGGAGCATGATAACTTTTACGTGTCATTCTGTGCACACGTCAATCTCATTTCTTGCGCATCAAATCAAATAAGAAAGCTTTCACTTGCTTGTCGACGCTCTCTAAGAAACTTATGTCCTCATAAATATGAAACGGAACACGCACTGAAAACTAAATCTTCCAAACCTCTAAAATCAAAATTTTATTGAGAGCAATATAAGACAAAGTAGAATATTTCAGGTCAGATAGTTCAATCTCTCACTACAATCTTCACTCCCGGAGCACTATTTTTGATACCAGGCTTCGACTTTTGTATCGGTCGCATCAGAGCTTTGCGTAGCGGTGAGAAGTTCACCCCCAACCAATTCCAAAACACGGATTTGCTGAAAAAGCCAGCAAAAAATTTCAAGGCTTTTTCAGAACTCACTCAAATAGACCAGGATGTCCCTTTTAACTGCTGCTGCTTCCTGATGCACACTGGTTTTACAATGAAATGCAGCAGATGATAAGTCGATTCCTCAAACTGACGATGGCAGCAAGCATTTTCCGATAACAATTCGCTTATTTCATTGGCGATGTTAGTGGAGCTCATGTCAATACAATATTAGGCTCGCCAGTTCCGTGGAATAATCTGTCAAAAAATCTGAATTCAACAAAAATGACGAGTTTAAACATCATGTAGTTAGTAAAACATTGCAGGAGCATGATAACTTTTACGTGTCATTCTGTGCACACGTCAATCTCATTTCTTGCGCATCAAATCAAATAAGAAAGCTTTCACTTGCTTGTCGACGCTCTCTAAGAAACTTATGTCCTCATAAATATGAAACGGAACACGCACTGAAAACTAAATCTTCCAAACCTCTAAAATCAAAATTTTATTGAGAGCAATATAAACCAAAGTAGAATATTTCAGTCAGATAGTTCAATCTCTCATTACAATCTTCACTCCCGGAGCACTATTTTTGATACCAGGCTTCAACTTTTGTATCGGTCACATCAGAGCTTTGCGTAGCGGTGAGAAGTTCAACCCAACCAATTCCAAAAACACGGATTTGCTGAAAAAAACCACCAAAAATTTTAAGGCTTTTCAGAACTCACTCAAATAGACCAGGATGTCCCTTTTATCTGCTGCTGCTTCCTGATGCACACTGATTTTACAATGAAATGCAGCAGATGATAAGTCGATTCCTCACACTGACGATGGCAGCAAACATTTCCGATGGCGATGTTAGTGGAGCTCACGTCAATACAATATTAGGCTCGCCAGTTCCGTGGAATAATCTGTCAAAACATCTGAAGTCAACAAAAATGACGAGTTTAAACATCATGTAGTTAGTAAAACATTGCAGGAGCATAATAACTTTTACGTGTCACTCTGTTCACACTTCAATCTCATTTCTTGCGCATCAAATTAAATAAGCAAGCTTTCACTTGCTTGTCGACGCTCTCTAAGAAACTTATGTCCTCTTAAATATGAAACGGGACACGCACTGAAAACAATCTTCAAAACCTCTAAAATCAAAAATTTATTGAGAGCAATATAAACCAAAGTAGAATATTTCAGGTCAGATAGTTCAATCTCTCATTGCAATCTTCACTCCCGGAGCACTATTTTTGATACCAGGCTTCGACTTTTTTATCGGTCGCATCAGAGCTTTGCGTAGCGGTGAGAAGTTCACCCCCAACCAATTCCAAAACACGTATTTGCTGAAAAAGCCAGCAAAAAATTTTAAGGCTTTTTCAGAACTCACTCAAATAGACCAGGATGTCCCTTTTAACTGCTGCTGCTTCCTGATGCACACTGGTTTTACAATGAAATGCAGCAGATGATAAGTCGATTCCTCAAACTGACGATGGCAGCAAGCATTTTCCGATAACAATTCGCTTATTTCATTGGCGATGTTAGTGGAGCTCATGTCAATACAATATTAGGCTCGCCAGTTCCGTGGAATATTCTGTCAAAAAATCTGAATTCAAAAAAAATGACGAGTTTAAACATCATGTAG
Organism: Convolutriloba macropyga; assembly: GCF_964194025.1. NCBI lineage: Eukaryota > Metazoa > Xenacoelomorpha > Acoela > Convolutidae > Convolutriloba > Convolutriloba macropyga. Next base: position 70,276 of record NW_027449456.1, on the reverse strand, counting down.
TTAGTAAAACATTGCAGGAGCACGATAACTTTTACGTGTCGTTCTGTGCACACGTCAATCTCATTTCTTGCGCATCAAATCAAATAAGAAAGCTTTCACTTGCTTGTCGACGCTCTCTAAGAAACTTATGTCCTCATAAATATGAAACGGAACACGCACTGAAAACTAAATCTTCCAAACCTCTAAAATCAAAATTTTATTGAGAGCAATATAAACCAAAGTAGAATATTTCAGGTCAGATAGTTCAATCTCTCATTACAATCTTCACTCCCGGAGCACTATTTTTGATACCAGGCTTCGACTTTTGTATCGGTCACATCAGAGCTTTGCGTAGCGGTGAGAAGTTCAACCCAACCAATTCCAAAAACACGGATTTGCTGAAAAAACCACCAAAAAATTTCAAGGCTTTTCAGAACTCACTCAAATAGACCAGGATGTCCCTTTTATCTGCTGCTGCTTCCTGATGCACACTGATTTTACAATGAAATGCAGCAGATGATAAGTCGATTCCTCACACTGACGATGGCAGCAAACATTTCCGATGGCGATGTTAGTGGAGCTCACGTCAATACAATATTAGGCTCGCCAGTTCCGTGGAATAATCTGTCAAAACATCTGAAGTCAACAAAAATGACAAGTTTAAACATCATGTAGTTAGTAAAACATTGCAGGAGCATAATAACTTTTACGTGTCACTCTGTGCACACTTCAATCTCATTTGTTGCGCATCAAATCAAATAAGCAAGCTTTCACTTGCTTGTCGACGCTCTCTAAGAAACTTATGTCCTCTTAAATTTGAAACGGGACACGCACTGAAAAGTAAATCTTCAAAACCTCTAAAAACAAAATTTTATTGACAGCAATATAAACCAATGTAGATAATTTCAGGTCAGATAGTTCAATCTCTCATTGCAATCTTCACTCTCGGAGCTCTCTTTTTGATACCAGGCCTCGACTTTTGTATCGGTCCCATCAGAGCTTTGGGTAGCGGTGAGAAGTTCACCCTCAACAATTCTAAAACACGGATTTGCTGAAAAAGCCAGCAAAAAATTTCAAGGCTTTTTCAGAACTCACTCAAATAGACCAGGATGTCCCTTTTAACTGCTGCTGCTTCCTGATGCACACTGGTTTTACAATGAAATGCAGCAGATGATAAGTCGGTCACCAGATCTGATCTGTCTTCGTCAAATTTTTTGAGAATACTGACAAAATTGGCATGGGAATAGTGACTATGCGAAATAAAATTATCAAAATGTTTCTTTATCTCTGCACTCATTGTTCTGAAAAATATTGAAAACTTGAGAAGAATCTTGGAATTAGAATATCATCAAAAGAAAAACTCAAGAAAAGTAGTTCATAATTACAAACAATGCAACAAGAGATTCGATGCAACAATCAAATTTTAGATTAGTTCACTGAGCGGCTCCATCTCGTCTCATATTTCGGAAAGATTGAAGTGAAGAATTGATTTACTTGAAGGTAATTCAATCATTAAATGTTGTCGAATGTACAAAACATTTTTTCTCGTCGATAACAACCCGTAGAGATTCCAGGCTTTAGCGCAGATTGTCAGCAGCTCTGGTGATGTTAATTTTGCACGATACGCCGTATAATCTAATTTGGTTGTTCTTCACAAGATAAAGTTGACAGCTCGTAACTCAATTGCCCAAACTGACAATGGCAACAAGCATTTTTGGATATCAGTTTGCTAATTTCATTAGTGATGTTAGTCGAGCTCATGTTGATACAAGAGTATACTGGCCAGTACCGTGAAATAATTTGTCACAAAATCTGAAGTCAACAAAAATGATGAGTCTAAACATGTAGTTACCAAATCATTCCAGAGGCATGATAACTTTTACGTGTCATTCTATGCACACTTGAATCGCATTTCTTTGCGCATCAAATCAAGTAAGACAAAGCCTTCAATTGCTTGCCTACGCCCTCTAAGAACTTAAGCCCTCTTAAATATGAACCAGGACACGCACTAAACATAATTTTAAGCGAGGAGCCACGGAAAAAAACAATTTATAATATATTAAATTTATGGAACAAAATACCCGTTTCTTGAATCAATGAACATAACTCGACGACAACTCGTCAAGAAGGATAACTCTTCAAAGACGTGAAATGCGTCAGAAGTCAGCGTAGCAACATCTGAACTCCTGAGATGGATTTGAGTTAGTCGAATGGTTTAAACCTGAAATTGAATAACTCTGAATATTCACAAATGACAAAAAAGAAATAATAACAAACCTGCTAAATTGGCATTAATGAGCAAGTCACAATCGAAAAAAAACGGCATATCTGATGGTGCTTCCCAACATTTATCCAGCAATGACTCCTCGAGCTCTTAAAAAGAACCTACTGATTGTATTGATAAAACAGTTAAAATCTGAACAAGGAAATAAACACCAAATACTAACGCTGACTTGTAGTCAAAAACAGAGGATCAGTTTCTGGGTTAATTACTTTCGCGGGAGTCGCAGCCCCTGGTTTCTCGACACAATATGCTCTCCAGCAATGGGAACAATCCGTGCACGATTTGGCTTTTCTCAACAATTTGGCAACAGAACGCTTGCATCGTATCTGCCAAGCATTCACAACTTCCTGCAGAGACCGTATTTCTTGATTGCTACTGCTATTAGTAGTTGAAAGCAGGGAACCTCTTAGCTCATCGAAAATTCTATTTAGAGTGCTCATATAATCACGAGTAATTTCATCTAGGTTCATAGTATCTAGAAATTATACCATTACTTTGCAGAAGTTGGTCACGGTAGTATCAGAAGGGTGATTAATCTAACATTTTGGCCGAAGAAAAATTAAAACCTGCATTATTTCACCAAGATAATTAAAAAAAGACAATGCAGAATCAACTTAACTAACTAAGAAATTGGAATCATTCAGTGTAAACGCTTGTATCTTTCAACGAATTATAGATGCATTAGCTGCCAGGGAGCAAACTTAAGAGATTCATTTAGATTTAAAATTTGAAGAGCTTAACTTCTAATATTTGAAGCAACGTTAAAAATACAAAGCGGCTTAGATCAGCAGAGAAAATTGAGAAACCGAACACCGGAACTGAATGCCTAGGTAGACACGATTACATTTTTTTATACACTAAAAATCCGTCTTTCACTAAAAAATTAAAAACCTCAATTTGATTCTTACTGTTCTGGCTAAAATTCAAAAGAGTAGACACAAAATGAAAAATTCTAACAACTGATAATAAAACGAAATATTTAAAACATTCCAACAAAATCAATCAGAAGCTAGCAAAACGTTGGGTGAAGCATATTACAGCCAACCAAACGAGCTTTATTTTCAAGGTATCGGCTGCAAACACAAACGAATCAGGCAATTTCTATCGCTGAAAAAAAGTTATATAACATTTAAATTGCATCATCGATATACTTTATGAGCAATGTCTTCAAAACCAAAAATTGAAAGACAAATTCAATGGACAGACAGCAGGTCGAAAAAAACTGAAATTTACATTAAGAGTAGTCACACATTTGATGCATCTATATTCACAACCTTTGCAAATTTTCTGAACCCAGGGCTCCCCAACACTTCACTCTGATCACCAAAATCCTGATCAAACACAAAACGTTCCTCCTGCAGCGTTGAGATAGGATCATCAAATTCACTCCCAATTGAGTTTAAAAAATTGTGATCATCGTCGAGAGAAGTTGACTCAAGGTAGAGATGAGTTCCAGAGCCATCTAAACATGAAAAATCTTTTAATTAACAGTCATCGTTGAGAACATTGTCTCATTTTACATCAGTGGACTTGCAACCCAACGCAGTTTAATACAGTTGACTTTTGAAAACATTCATGTTTCTTAGAGCGCAGGAAAAACTTGATTCATACCAGACTGCCTTCCAAATGCGCTCAAGGACCTCAGCACCATAGCTAAACACTTCTTGAGGCCCATCTGCCAATTGTTAATAGCATTGATAAGCAATGATTGTAAATCAGGTGACTGCCGATACCACATCATGCCTCAGTTTTCCAAACCGCTCATCTAATTGCTTTCCAAAATGGACAACATCATGTTTGGTGTTATTCATATTCATCTAAAAAAAGCCTGAATCTGATAGATAAAAGTAAGCTAGAAAGCCCTCATCTTAAGGATCAGCAATAAACGCAGAAAACCTCTAAATGTTTTCATTGTTGAATCGACGAAAAGCAGAACTCAGAAAATGAATTTTACCATAGCACAGGATTCAGATCAAACTTGCAACAAATAGTTGAAAAAGAAGAAAATAGAAAAACAAAAATGTTGTCGATGAACTTGCATCTGTTATCAGGGAATGACTGAAGTTTTTTTTAGTCAACCTCAACTCTGATTGCGTTGATGCATTCACCCTGCAATGAATGCTCTTGCGCTGCCAATGCCAATTTGACAGGAAAGTAGGAGACACTTTTTTTCGAATTACATTCGAAGTCCTCCTGCAAACCAACGTTAAACACACGACGAGTGTGTACGTTGAAGAATTTCATTTTTCGATCAATCACATCTAATATTAAACAAAAAGCTCCAGTTCTCAGATGCCAATCGAAGTCGCGTGTCAAAACAACCGGAGTGCCCATCTTAAGGGGCAAAACGAAGTCAACAAGTGGCACTGGTAATCTGTAGGCTACAGTTTGTAAATCTAAGCCAATGCAGAACCCATAATCGTAGTTACTGTCACTGGACAATTCATAACCTAAATCAAACCATTAAAGAATATAAACAGAGCAAAAAAGAAATCTGACTTTAACCAGAAGGTACCTTCGAAAGCAGCCAGACAAAACAGATTTAATTGTGCAGCATCAGCATTATGCTTCACGCAGAGGCAGCAACGATTGTTTGTAGTAGTCGTCTAAAAAGTTGAAATGCCATTGATACGAACAATAGTAAAAACGCCAAATCCTTACAAGGATCAGATGTTGCTGATCAGCAATTAATATGTCATATCCTTACCGCGAACAGATATTGCACCAGAGACTTCAGAGATTCGAAACCATTTGGTATGATAAAACGCTTGCGAACAACATTGGCTCGTTCTTCCATAGTGCTCCCTATTGTTTAGCTAGGAGTCTGATTTTGATTGCAGATTCTTATTAGCTATAGCGCTTTCTAAAATTGTAAAACCAATACAACACAAAAAACGGGAGACATTTTTGGAGCTAGACCAAACTAAAACAAAACATCATTGATAATAAACAATGACGCGTAATATAAACAATTTTGCAAAAACCACGCTATTTACCAGAGAAAACGAAGTTAATACAAATTTCAGCTACAACACCACTCTCTAGGACCATAAAAATCATTAAAACAACGCCTGAAAAAGCATTGGCCGCTAAACTATGTAATCGAACACCTACAACGCGACAAGGTTTTCTAAATACTAAGAACCTCAACATTTAATTGAAACAAGTTGAAAACCTCAGCAACAAATGAGCAGTTAAAACACAACAAACAGATATATAGCATCAATTGGTTGTTTAAATAAAAATTCTCCTTTTAAAACGCGAAAATAGTTGAGTGATCAAAAGGCCAACGACAGCTTCTACATCTATATGAGACATTTCATCAAAAGGTGCCAATTCTTTGATAACGCGTTGTTTGCATTGGTTAGATCATAGTTCGTTTTTCCGGCTGTTATAAGTCATTCACTATCGCTGGATAATTTCTCGTCCCTCCTAATGTGAGCTTTCTTCGCATCATGTCCCCAGCCCTCTAAAGAAAGACATGCGGTTGCTCCAATAGGATGGAAACATCATAACGAATGATTCGAAAAGTTTTCAAGATCTAAAGAACTGCACCGACCACAAAGATCGAGTTTCTTTAAATAATTGATTGAACCCGAAAACATTAGGATGCAATTTTTTATGCCTCTTGCAATAAATATATAAAACGAATGAACACAAAATTTAACAGCCATGGGAGCAATTCAATGTAATGAGGAATTCAATATTCTTACAACCGAACAGTGCAACTTACAAACAATGCAACAAACCGAAGGGTCGAAAAAAACGCCGCTGAACAATTAGTTGATTCGTCTCACGCTTCTTAGAATAAGCAGAGCTTAGCTCACTCAGACTGCTCAAACGGTCAGTGACAGCTGAATTGTTGAGATTCGAAGCCAAACTTGAATTGTCGAGGTCGCTTGCCGGCCGTGAGCACGCATGCTTATATGTAAACAGTTGACGACTGGGGTTGTCGGAATCGTTTGCAATATCACTGTCACAGAGTTCACTTCCAATGTCATCAATAGGCGAGGGGAAAGGACTGGCGTCATCATCGACACTGTCATCGGCAAAATTATTATCCACAGCAGAGCCTTTTTCAATTGACTTGGAAGATGACTTGCATTCCTCAATTGCTGAAAAAGCAGGTATACAAAATCGATATAATTCTAAATTCATTTACAAGGTTTGAAAGAAACAAACCTCTCTCGGTGTGATTGGTTCTTGTCGTTTCTAGCGTCTCACTTGCCTGTTCAACGGATTTAGAAGACGAATTGTTCCCAAACCCTGAAAACACAGGAGTATCATAGTAACGATTAGATAAAATAAAACCAAATGCATCACCTCTTTTTGCTACGTGAGTTGCAATACCAGATATTTTTTTCATCTGGAGAAAGAACAATCACGTCGCTTTGATAGTTTGCCAAATTTGAAGAACGTCTCGTTGTGGACTTGGCCACTGAGCATAATCCTTAAACAATGTATGCAACTAACTATAAAACACAGGAAACGCTTAAAAAACAACGGTTTGAATGGAATACACACCTTTTGATTTTTGATGTAGAGTTTTTCTGACTCCAGCGTTTTTTCGGTTGCTCGACTTGCTCAACTTATCGCTAATACCAAACCTGCCATCTAGCTCCGAATTGTCAGCATTAACATGGAGTTTTATAAATTTCAAGAATCCGGAGTTTACGTTACATATCTCTACTTTGCAGGATCGCAAAGATGCCGAAATCTGACTTCTTAGATCTTGAAGCTCTTTGCAGTCCCTAATTCCCAGAAGAAACGCTTCCAGTCTAAGCTCAGCTGACACCGATGAAGTTGCCATACTCGCAATTTGACTACCAATATAGTTTTCGAACGCTCGGTCTATATCTTTCTCGGCAGCTTCAAATTTATCAACGATGGATTTTGAGTGCTCTGGAGCCATTAGCAATATATCTAAAAGTCAACAATGGAATCAAATTCTCCTTTAATGAAAAGTCAGTGACAAAATAAAGTTGCTTTTAAGAAACTGAAAGCCATAAATCACAAGCATTGGTTCACAAACGCCAAGGTTCAACCGTCAACCATTGGCAAGGACAACTGCAGAAACTCATTACTTTTCTTTTCGTACAGTTATCAGTGAAACAGGAGTAAACAGTCGAGGCTTCCTGGGTTCAATTCTGCAGAATCCAAACCAAAATCAAACAACAATGAAAACATAATGAAAAAAAATAAAAAGTAAGCGGAAAAAGTGTTTTCAAAAACCAGTTTTCTAAAGAAAAAAAGATATTTTTAATTTTTCCTGCGGCAATGATTTTCAAATTTCAGCGAGCCCTCCACAAATAACGTCATATCAAACTGCTCTGATGCAAACCCGAACTCACCACTAATTCTTCTAAGTTGCAAAAAAGAAGCAATTGATCAGAAAAATTGAGTTTTCAGGAACTCAATTTGACTACCAATATAGTTTTTGAACAGCTTCAACGCTCGGTCTATATCTTTCTCGGCAGCTTCAAATTTATCAACGATGGATTTTGAGTGCTCTGGAGCCATTAGCAATATATCTAAAAGTCAACAATGGAATCAAATTCTCCTTTAATGAAAAGTCAGTGACAAAATAAAGTTGCTTTTAAGAAACTGAAAGCCATAAATCACAAGCATTGGTTCACAAACGCCAAGGTTCAACCGTCAACCATTGGCAAGGACAACTGCAGAAACTCATTACTTTTCTTTTCGTACAGTTATCAGTGAAACAGGAGTAAACAGTCGAGGCTTCCTGGGTTCATTTCTGCAGAATCCAAACCAAAATCAAACAACAATGAAAACATAATGAAAAAAAAATAAAAAGTAAGCGGAAAAAGTGTTTTCAAAAACCAGTTTTCTAAAGAAAAAAAGATATTTTTAATTTTTCCTGCGGCAATGATTTTCAAATTTCAGCGAGCCCTCCACAAATAACGTCATATCAAACTGCTCTGATGCAAACCCGAACTCACAACTAATTCTTCTAAGTTGCAAAAAAGAAGCAATTGATCAGAAAAATTGAGTTTTCAGGAACTCATAATCAAATTTATTTTCTTCAAAGAGATCAAAACAGCGCAACTGTTAGTGTCCCAGCTCAATTGTAATAATGCAATAATATTATGTTGGACAGGAATAAAATCAAACGGTGAGTGATGTACTGTTCAGAAGTCAAACAGAATCGGAGTGACCATTTCATAAACAAAAACAAATTACTGAACTTTTCAGCAAGATTTTCCCACATATTTTCCTAAGTTCAAGTTCTACACTTAATGGATGGGCTATGGCGAAAATTAAATTAATTTTTTTTTCCAAGTGCATGAAAGACATGATAAGCTTCAGCGAGTAGTGCTGCACAAAAGTTATCAACTTCATCTTGCCTAGTGAACAGTCGAGGAAAAATGAATCACAACTCTTCTTGCTGCCATTTCACTTGCTATGAAACGAATGTAGTATCTCAGCAGGAAAAGTTTAAAAATTGCCTTGTTCATAGCTCAGAAGTCATGAAAGAATGGGAGTACTTTTTCTGAAAGGAAGGATTTCTATTCAGGGGAACTGTTATTGTTTTGTAATTTCTGAAGCTTCTGCTTCATGGACCAGCTCTAAAGCACTTCATGAACAAATTTCGTTCGCTGACTAAACAGTTAATCCTCATCCCCAGCAGTCACCATTGCAAGTGCACAAATCAGTTCAGCCAAATCAGTTCTGAAAACCATTGTTCATGGGCGAGCTCTGAACTTCATAAACAAATTTCTTTTGACGAATAAACAGTCAATCATCATCCTCAACAGTCACCATTGCTATTGCACTGAAATCAGTTGAATGATGGCAAAAGCAAAAAAACTTTGATATAAACAGAACGTTTATAGAAGAGTTGTGCATTCGTAAAATGTAAATGAAACAATGGCAGTAAAGCTTTTCAGAAGCAAAAAGGATTCGTGATTGATGAGAAAGCTGTTATTTTTTCAAATGAGTGGAACACAAATGATTAGCTAAAACGAGTAGTTCAGAACAAAACCCAACAACTTCATTTTGGCTAGTGAACAATCAAGCATAAATGAACCACAAGTTTTATTGTTTTCACTTCATTTGCTATAAATCAAGAGCTATTTTATTTAAGTGAGCTATTGATTTATTTTTCAAATTGCGAAATCCAGTATTCATAGAAGAGCTCTGCAGGACTTCATAAACAAACTTCTTTTGCTGAATAAACAGTTAATCATCATCCTGAACAGTCACAATTGCTAGTGGACAGAAATCAGTTGACTGATGGCGAAAGCAAAAAACAATGACATAAACAGAACGTTTATAGAAGAGTTGTGCATTCGTAAAAGATAAATGAAACATTGGGAGCAAAGCTTTTTCAGACACCAATAAGGATTGTTGATAGGGAAGGAAAGCTGTTAATTTTTTAAAATGTGTAAAGTCAAAAGATAAGCTAACGCGAGTAGTTCAGCAAAAAAACCCAACAACTACATTTTGCTTAGTCAACAGTCACGCATAAATGAATCACACGTTTCATTGTTTTCCCTTCATTTGCTATAAATCAAGAGCTATTATATTCAGGACAGCTATTAATTTATTTTTCAAATTGTGAAATCCATTTTTCATGGACGAGCTCTGCAAGACTTCATAAACAAATTTCTTTTGCTGAATAAACAGTTAATCATCATCATCATCATCAACAGTCACCAATGCATAGTGCACTGAAATCAGTTGACTGATGGCGAAAGCAAAAACCAATGACATAAAAAGAACGTTTATAGAAGAGTTGTGCATTCGTAAAAGATAAATGAAACAATGGGAGTAAACTTTTTTCAGACACCAAAAACAATTGTTGATGGGGAAGGAAAGCTGTTAAATTTTTTCAATTGTGTAAACGCAAATGATAAGCTAACGCAAGTAGTTTAGCAAAAAACCAAACAACTTCATTTTGCTTAGTGAACAGTCACGCATGAATGAATCACATGTTTTATTGCTTTCACTTCACTTGCTATAAATCAAGAGCTACTTTATTAAGGTCAGCTGTTAATTTTTTTTTTCAAGTCGTGAAATCCATTGTTCATGGACGAGATCTGCAGGACTTCATAAACAAATTTCTTCTGCTGAATAAACAGTTAATCATCATCCTCAACAGTCACCATTGCTAGTGCAATGAAATCAGTTAAATGATGGCAAAAGCAAAAAACATTGATATAAACAGAACGTTTTTAGAAGAGTTCTGCATTCGTAAAAGATAAATGAAACAATGGGAGTAAACATTTTTCAGATACCAAAAAGAATTGTTGATGGGGAAGGAAAGCTGTTAATTTTTTTCAAATGTGTGAAAGACAAATGATAAGCTAAAGCGATTAGTTCAGCAAACAACCCAACAACTTCATTTTACTTAGTGAACAGTCAGGCATAAATGAACCATACGTTTTATTGTTTTCCCTTCATGGGCTATGAATCAGGAGCTATTTTATTCAGGACAGAGATTAATGCATTTTTCAAATTGTGAAATCCATTGTTCATGGACGAGCACTGCAGGACTTCATGAACAAATTTCTTTTGCTGAATAAATAGTTAATCATCATCCTCAACAGTCACCATTGCTAGTGCACTGATATCAGTTCAATTCTTGCGAAAGCTAAAAACATTGACATAAACAGAACGTTTATAGAAGAGTAGTGCATTCGTAAAAGATAAACGAAGCAATGGGAGTAAGTTTTTTCAGACATCAAAAAGAATTGTTGATGGGGAAGGAAAGCTGTTAATTTTTTCCAAATGTGTGAAAGGCAAATGATAAGCTTAAGCGAGTAGTTCAGAACAAATCCCAACAACTTCAATTTGGTTAGTGCACAGTCAAGCAAAAATGAATCACAAGTTTTATTGTTTTCACTTCATTTGCTATGAATCAAGAGCTATTTTTTAGAACAGCAATTAATTTGTTTTTCAAATTGTGAAATCCATTGTTAATGGACGAGCTCTCCAGGTCCTCATAAAAAAATTTCTTTTGCTGAATAAACAGTTAAATCATCCTCAACAGTCACCATTGCTATTGCACTGTTCAGAACAAATCCCAACAACTTTATTTTGGTTAGTGAACAGTCAAGCATAAATGAATCACAAGTTTTATTGTTTTCACTTCATTTCCTATGAATCAAGAGCTATTTTTTAGAACAGCAATTAATTTGTTTTTCAAATTGTGAAATCCATTGATTATGGACGAGCTCTGCAGTTCCTCATAAAAAATTTCTTTTGCTGAATAAACAGTTAAATCATCCTCAACAGTCACCATTGCTAGTGCACTGAAATCAGTTGAATGATGGCAAAAGCAAAAAACAATGATATAAACAGAACGATTATAGAAGAGTTGTGCATTCGTAAAAGATAAATGAAACAATGGGAATAAACTTTTTTCAGACACCAAAAACAATTGTTGATGGGGAAGGAAAGCTGTTAAATTTTTTCAATTGTGTAAACGCAAATGATAAGCTAACGCAAGTAGTTTAGCAAAAAACCAAACAACTTCATTTTGCTTAGTGAACAGTCACGCATGAATGAATCACATGTTTTATTGTTTTCACTTCACTTGCTATAAATCAAGAGCTACTTTATTAAGGTCAGCTGTTAATTTTTTTTCAAGTCGTGAAATCCATTGTTCATGGACGAGATCTGCAGGACTTCATAAACAAATTTCTTCTGCTGAATAAACAGTTAATCATCATCCTCAACAGTCACCATTGCTAGTGCACCGAAATCAGTTGAATTATTGCCAAAGCTAAAAACATTGATATAAACAGAACGTTTATAGAAGAGTTGTGCATTCGTGAAAGATAAATGAAACAATGGGAGTAAAGTTTTTCCGGAGCCAAAAAGGATTGGTGATTGGCGAGGAAAGCTGTTAATTTTTTTCAATTGTGTGAAAGGCAAATGACAAGCTAAAGCGAGTAGTTCAGAACAAATCCCAACAACTTCATTTTGGTTAGTGAACAGTCAAGCATACATGAATCACCAGTTTTATTGTTTTCACTTCATTTGCTATGAATCAAGAGCTATTTTTTAGGACAGCAATTGATTTGTTTTTCAAATTGTGGAATCCATTGTTCATGGAGGAGCTCTGCAAGACCTCAAAAAAATTTCTTTTCAGAATAAACAGTTTATCATTATCCTCAACAGTCACCATTGCTAGTGCACTGAAATCAGTTGAATGATGGCAAAAGCAAAAGCATTGATATAAACAGAACGTTTATAGAAAAGTTGTGCATTCGTAGAAGATAAATGAAACAATGGGAGTGGAGTTGTCTCAGACACCAAAAAGGATTGTTGATGGGAAAGGAAAGCTGTTAATTTTTTCAAATTTGTAAAGGCAAATGATAAGCTAAAGCGAGTAGTTCAGAACAAATCCCAACAACTTCAATTTGATTAAAGAACAGTCAAGCATAAATGAATCACAAGTTTTATTGTTTTCACTTCATTTGCTATGAATCAAGAGCTAATTTTCAGGACAGCAATTAATTTGTTTTTCAAATTGTGAAATCCATTGTTCATGGAGGAGCTCTGCAGGACCTCATAAACAAAATTAATTTGCTGAATACACAGTTTATCATCATCCTCAACAGTCACCATTGCTAGTGCACTGAAATTAGTTGAATAATGGCAAAAGCAAAAAACAATGATATAAAAAGAAAGTTCATAGAAGAGTTGTGCATTCGTAAAAGATAAATGAAACAATGGGAGTAAACATTTTTCAGACACCAAAAAGAATTGTTGATGGGGAAGTAAAGCTGTTAATTTTTTTCAAATTTGTGCAAGGCAAATGATAAGCTAAAGCGAATAGTTCAGAACAAATCCCAACAACTTCATTTTGGTTAGTGAACAGTCAAGCATAAATGAATCACAAGTATTGTTTTTTTCACTTTATTTGCTATGAATCAACTGTTTTTTAGAACAGCAATTAATTTGTTTTTCAAATTGTGAAATCCATTGTTCATGGAGGAGCTCTGCAGGACCTCAAAAACAAAATTGATTCGCTGAATACACAGTTTATCATCATCCTAAACAGTCACCATTGCTAGTGCACTGAAATTAGTTGAATAATGGCAAAAGCAAAAACAATAATATAAATAGAAAGTTCATAGAAGAGTTGTGCATTCGTAAAAGATAAATGAAACAATGGGAGTAAACATTTTTCAGACACCAAAAAGAATTGTTGACGGGGAAGTCAAGCTGTTAATTTTTTTCAAATTTGTGAAAGGCAAATGATAAGCTAAAGCGAATAGTTCAGAACAGATCCCAAAAACTTCATTTTGGTTAGTGAACAGTCAAGCATAAATGGATCACAAGTTTTATTGTTTTCACTTTATTTGCTAAGAATCAAGAGCTATTTTTTAGGACAGCAATTATTTTGTTTTTCAAATTGTGAAATCCATTGTTAATGGAGGAGCTCTGCAGGACCTCATAAACAAAATTATTTTGCTGAATACACAGTTTATCATCATCATCCTCAACAGTCACCATTGCTAGTGCACTGAAATTAGTTGAATAATGGCAAAAGCAAAAAACAATGATATAAATAGAAAGTTCATAGAAGAGTTGTGCATTCGTAAAAGACAAATGAAACAATGGGAGTAAACATTTTTCAGACACCAAAAAGAATTGTTGATGGCGAAGTAAAGCTGTTAATTTTTTTCAAATTTGTGAAAGGCAAATGATAAGCTAAAGCGAATAGTTCAGAACAAATCCCGAAAACTTCATTTTGGTTAGTGAACAGTCAAGCATAAATGGATCACAAGTTTTATTGTCTTCACTTCATTTGCTATGAATCAAGAGCTGTTTTTTAGGACAGCAATTAATTTGTTTTTCAAATGGTGAAATCGATTGTTCATGGAGGAATTCTGCAGAACCTCATAAACAAATCTCTTTTGCTGAATAAACAGATAATCATCATCCGCAACAGTCACCATTGCTAGTGCACTGAAATCAGTTGAATGAGGGCAAAAGCAAAAAACAATGATATAAATAGAAAGTTCATAGAAGAGTTGTGCATTCGTAAAAGATAAATGAAACAATGGGAGTAAACATTTTTCAGACACCAAAAAGAATTGTTGATGGGGAAGTAAAGCTGTTAATTTTTTTCAAATTTGTGAAAGGCAAATGATAAGCTAAAGCGAATAGTTCAGAACAAATCCCAAAAACTTCATATTGGTTAGTGAACAGTCAAGCATAAATGGATCACAAGTTTTATTGTTTTCACTTCATTTGCTATGAATCAAGAGCTATATTTTAGGACAGCAATTAATTTGTTTTTCAAATTGTGAAATCCATTGTTCATGGAGGAGCTCTGCAGGACCTCATAAACAAAATTAATTTGCTGAATACACAGTTTATCATCACCCTCAACAGTCACCATTGCTAGTGCACTAAAATTAGTTGAATAATGGCAAAAGCAAAAAACAATGATATAAATAGAAAGTTGATAGAAGAGTTGTGCATTCGTAAAAGATAAATGAAACAATGGGAGTAAACATTTTTCAGACACCAAAAAGAATTGTTGATGGGGAAGTAAACCTGTTAATTTTTTTCAAATTTGTGAAAGGCAAATGATAAGCTAAAGCGAATAGTTCAGAACAAATCCCAAAAACTTCATTTTGGTTAGTGAACAGTCAAGCATAAATGAATCACAAGTTTTATTGTTTTCACTCCATTTGCTATGAATCAAGAGCTATATTTTAGGACAGCAATTAATTTGTTTTTTAAATTGTGAAATCGATTGTTCATGGAGGAGCTCTGTAGGACCTCATAAACAAATTTCTTTTGCTGAATAAACAGTTAATCATCATCCTCAACAGTCACCATTGCTAGTGCACTGAAATCAGTTGAATGATGGCAAAAGCAAAAACATTGATAAAAACAGAACGTTTATAGAAGAGTTGTGCATTTGTAAAAGATAAATGAACCAATAAGAGTGGAGTTGTCTCAGACACCAAAAAGAATTGTTGATGGGGAAGTAAACCTGTTAATTTTTTTCAAATTTGTGAAAGGCAAATGATAAGCTAAAGCGAATAGTTCAGAACAAATCCCAAAAAATTCATTTTGGTTAGTGAACAGTCAAGCATAAATGGATCACAAGTTTTATTGTTTTCACTCCATTTGCTATGAATCAAGAGCTATATTTTAGGACAGCAATTAATTTGTTTTTTAAATTGTGAAATCGATTGTTCATGGAGGAGCTCTGCAGGACCTCATAAACAAATCTCTTTTGCTGAATAAACAGATAATCATCATCCTCAACAGTCACCATTGCTAGTGCACTGAAATCAGTTGAATGAGGGCAAAACCAAAAAACAATGATATAAATAGAAAGTTCATAGAAGAGTTGTGCATTCGTAAACGATAAATGAAACAATGGGAGTAAACATTTTTCAGACACCAAAAAGAATTGTTGATGGGGAAGTAAAGCTAATAATTTTTTTCGAATTTGTGAAAGGCAAATGATAAGCTAAAGCGAATAGTTCAGAACAAATCCCAAAAACTTCATATTGGTTAGTGAACAGTCAAGCATAAATGGATCACAAGTTTTATTGTTTTCACTTCATTTGCTATGAATCAAGAGCTATATTTTAGGACAGCAATTAATTTGTTTTTCAAATTGTGAAATCCATTGTTCATGGAGGAGCTCTGCAGGACTTCATAAACAAAATTAATTTGCTGAATACACAGTTTATCATCACCCTCAACAGTCACCATTGCTAGTGCACTAAAATTAGTTGAATAATGGCAAAAGCAAAAAACAATGATATAAATAGAAAGTTCATAGAAGAGTTGTGCATTCGTAAAAGATAAATGAAACAATGGGAGTAAACATTTTTCAGACACCAAAAAGAATTGTTGATGGGGAAGTAAACCTGTTAATTTTTTTCAAATTTGTGAAAGGCAAAAGATAAGCTAAAACGAATAGTTCAGAACAAATCCCAAAAACTTCATTTTGGTTAGTGAACAGTCAAGCATAATTGGATCAAAAGTTTTATTGTTTTCACTCCATTTGCTATGAATCAAGAGCTATATTTTAGGACAGCAATTAATTTGTTTTTTAAATTGTGAAATCGATTGTTCATGGAGGAGCTCTGTAGGACCTCATAAACAAATTTCTTTTGCTGAATAAACAGTTAATCATCATCCTCAACAGTCACCATTGCTAGTGCACTGAAATCAGTTGAATGATGGCAAAAGCAAAAACATTGATAAAACAGAACGTTTATAGAAGAGTTGTGCATTTGTAAAAGATAAATGAAACAATGTGAGTGGAGTTGTCTCAGACACCAAAAAGGATTGTTGATGGGAAAGGAAAGCTGTTAATTTTTTCAAATTTGTAAAGGCAAATTATAAGCTAACGCGAGTAGTTCAGCAAAAAACCCAACAACTTCATTTTGGTTAGTGAACAGTCAAGCATAAATGAATCACAAGTTTTATTGTTTTCACTTCATTTGCTAAGAATCAAGAGCTCTTTTTTAGGCCAGCAATTAATTTGTTTTTCAAATTGTGAAATCCATTGTTCATGGAGGAGCTCTGCAGGACCTCATAAACAAAATTAATTTGCTGAATACATAGTTTATCATCATCCTCAACAGTCACCATTGCTAGTGCACTGAAATTAGTTGAAAAATGGCAAAAGCAAAAAACAATGATATAAATAGAAAGTTCATAGAAGAGTTCTGCATTCGTAAAAGATAAATGAAACAATGGGAGTAAACATTTTTCAGATGCCAAAAAGAATTGTTGATGGGGAAGGAAAGCTGTTAATTTTTTTCAAATGTGTGAAAGACAAATGATAAGCTAAAGCGATTAGTTCAGCAAACAACCCAACAACTTCATTTTACTTAGTGAACAGTCAGGCATAAATGAACCATACGTTTTATTGTTTTCCCTTCATGGGCTATGAATCAGGAGCTATTTTATTCAGGACAGAGATTAATGCATTTTTCAAATTGTGAAATCCATTGTTCATGGACGAGCACTGCAGGACTTCATGAACAAATTTCTTTTGCTGAATAAACAGTTAATCATCATCCTCAACAGTCACCATTGCTAGTGCAATGAAATCAGTTAAATGATGGCAAAAGCAAAAAACATTGATATAAACAGAACGTTTTTAGAAGAGTTCTGCATTCGTAAAAGATAAATGAAACAATAGGAGTAAACATTTTTCAGATACCAAAAAGAATTGTTGATGGGGAAGGAAAGCTGTTAATTTTTTTTAATGTGTGAAAGACAAATGATAAGCTAAAGCGATTAGTTCAGCAAAAAACCAAACAACTTCATTTTGCTTAGTGAACAGTCACGCATGAATGAATCACATGTTTTATTGTTTTCACTTCACTTGCTATAAATCAAGAGCTGCTTTATTAAGGTCAGCTGTTAATTTTTTTCAAATTTGTAAAGGCAAATAAGCTAACGCGAGTTCAGCAAAAAACCCAACAACCTCATTTTGGTTAGTGAACAGTCAAGCATAAATGAATCAGAAGTATTATTGTTTTCACTTCATTTGCTATGAATCAAGAGCTATTTTTATTTAGGACAGCTATTATTTTATTTTACACATTGTCAAATCCATTTTTTATGGACGAGCTCTGCAGGACTTCATAATTAAATTTCTTCTGCTGAATAAACAAATAAAAATATTCCTCAACAGTCACCATTGCTAGTGCACTGAAATCAGTTGAAGGATGGCAAAAGCAAAAAACATTGACATAAACAGAACGTTTATAGAAGAGTTGTGCATTCGTAAAAGATAAATGAAATAATGGGAGTAAACTTTTTTTAGACACCAAAAAGAACTGTTGATGGTGAAGGAAAGCTGTTATTTTTTTCAAATGTGTGAAAGGCAAATGATAAGCTAAAGCGAGTAGTTCAGAAGAAATCCCAACAACTTCATTTTGGTTAGTGAACAGTCAAGCATAAATGAATGACGAGTTTTATTGTTTTCACTTCATTTGCTATGAATCAAGAGCTATTTCTTAGGACAGCAATTAATTTGTTTTTCAAATTATGAAATCCATTGTTCATGGACGAGCTCTGCAGGACCTCATAGACAAATTTCTTTTGCTGAATAAACAGTTAATCATCATCCTCAACAGTCACCATTGCTAGTGCACTGAAATCAGTTGAATGATGGCAAAAGCAAAAAAACATTGATATAAACAGAACGTTTATAGAAGAGTTGTGCATTCGTAAAAGAAAAATGAAACAGTGGGAGTGGAGTTTTTCAGACACCAAAAAGGACTGTTGATGGAAAAAGAAAGATATTAATTTTTTTCAAATGTGTAAAGGCAAATGATAAGGTAACGCGAGTAGTTCAGCAAAAAACCCAACAACTTCATTTTGCTTAGTGAACAGTCACGCATAAATGAATCAAACGTTTTTTTGTTTTCACTTCACACCTTTTATTGTTTTTAAGTCGTAAAGTCCATTGTTCATGGACGAGATCTGCAGGACTTCATAAACGAATTTATTTGCTGAATAAACAGTTAATCATCATCCTCAACAGTCATCATTGCTAGTGCACTGAAATCACTTGAATAAGCAAAAAACATTGATTAAAAAGAACGTTTAAAGAAGAGTTCTGCATTCGTAAAAGATAAATGAAACAATGGGAGCAGAGTTTTTTCAGACACCAAAAAGGATTGTTGATTGGAAAGGAAAGCTCTTATTTTTTTCAAATGCGTGGAAGACAAATGATAAGCTAAAGCGAGTAATTCAGCACAAAACCCAACAACTTCACTTTGCTTAGTGAACAGTCACGCATAAATGAATCACACGTTTGATTGTTTTGCCTTCATTCGCTATAAAACAAGAGATAAATTACTTAGGACAGCTGTATATTTTTTTTTCAAGCTGTGAAATCCATTATTCATGGAAGAGCTCTGCAGGACTTCATAAACAGATTTTTCTGCTGAATAAACAGTTAATCATTCTCCTCAAAAGTCACCATAGCTAGTGCACTGAAATTAGCCGAAGGATGCCGAAAGCCAAAAAACTTTGATGAACAGAACGTTTATGGAAGAGTTGTGCAGTAACAAAATGTATATGAAACAATGGGAGTAAAGTTTTCAGAAGCCAAAGAGAATATGTGAATGGGGAAGAAAATTGTTAATTTTTTTTCAAATGCGTGAAAGACAAATGATAAGCTAAAGCGAGTAGTTCAGCACAAAACCCAACAACTTCATTTCGCTTAGCAGCATAAATGGATCACACGTTTTAGAGTTTTCCCTTCATTCGCGATAAACAAGAGCTATTTTATTTAGTTCAGCTGTTAATTTATTTTTCAAGTTGTGAAATCCATTGTTCATGGACGAGATCTTCAGACTTCATAGAAAATTTCTTTTGCTGAATAAACAGTTAATCATCATCCTCAAGAGTCACCGTTGCTAGCGCACTGAAGTCAGTTGAAGGATGGCAAAAGCAAAAACTTTGATAAAAACAAAACGTTTATGGAAGAGTTATGCATTAAAAGAAGGTAAATGAAACAATGGGAGAAAAGTTGTTCCGAAGCCAAAAAGAATTGGTGATTGGGGAGAAAAGCTGTTAACTTTTTTCAAGTGTGAAAGACAAATGATAAGCTAAAGCCAGTAGTTCAGCACAAAACCTAACAAATCCTTGTTGCTTAGTGAACAGTCAAGCATAAGGGAATCGCAAGTTTTATTGTTTTCACTTCACCTGCTATAAATCAAGAGCTATTTTAATTGTCAGCTGTTAATCTATTTTTCAAGTTGTGAAGTCCACTGTTCATGGACGAGCTCTTCAGGACTTCATAAACAAATTTCTTTTGCTGAATAAACAGTTAATCATCGTCCTCAAGAGTCACCATTGCTAGTGCACTGAAATCAGTTGAAGGATGGCGAAAGCAAAAAACTTTGATATAAACAGAACCTTTATAGAAGAGTTGTGCATTCGCGAGAGATAAAAGATACAATGAGAGTAAAGTTTTTCTGGAGCCAAAAAGGATTGGTGATTGGCGAGAAAAGCTGTTAACTTTTTTTCAAATGCGTGAAAGACAAATGATAAGCTAAAGCGAGTAGTTCAACACAAAACCCAACAACTTCATTTCGCTTAGCGAACAGTCAAGCATAAACGAATCGCGTTTTAATGTTTTCCCTT
The DNA here is from genome assembly GCF_964194025.1 of Convolutriloba macropyga. Taxonomy (NCBI): domain Eukaryota; kingdom Metazoa; phylum Xenacoelomorpha; order Acoela; family Convolutidae; genus Convolutriloba; species Convolutriloba macropyga. The sequence goes on along the minus strand of NW_027449456.1, from coordinate 49,890 downwards.
CACTTGCTATAAATCAAGAGCAACTATATTAAGGTCAGATGTTAATTTTTTTTCAAGTCGTGAAATCCATTGTTCATGGACGAGATCTTCAGACGTTATAGAAAATTTCTTTTGCTGAGTAAACAGTTAATCATCATCCTCAAGAGTCACCATTGCTAGCGCAATGAAGTCAGTTGAAGGATGGCGAAAGCAAAAACTTTGATATAAACAGAACGTTTATAGAAGAGTTGTGCATTCGCGAGAGATAAAAGAAACAGTGGGAGTAAAGTTTTTCTGGAGCCAAAAAGGATTGGTGACTGGCGAGGAAAGCTGTTATGTTTTTTTCAAATGTGCGAAAGACAGAATGATTAGCTCAAGCGAGTAGTTCAGCACAAAATCCAACAACTTCATTTTGCTTAGTGAACAGTCAAGCATAAAGGAATCACAAGTTATATTTTTTTCACTTCACTTGCTATAAATCAAGAGCAACTATATTAAGGTCAGATGTTAATTTTTTTTCAAGTCGTGAAATCCATTGTTCATGGACGAGATCTGCAGGACTTCATAAACAAATTTCTTTTGCTGAATAAACAATTAATCATCGTCCTCAAGAGTCACCATTTCTAGTGCACTGAAATCAGTTGAAGGATGGCAAAAGCAAAAAACTTTGATAAAAACAGAACGTTTATAGAAGAGTTGTACATTCGTGAAAATGTAAATGAAACAATGGGAGTAAAATTTTTCAGAAGCCAAAAAGGATTCGTGATTGGGGAGGAAAGCTGTTATATTTTTTTCAAATGTGTGAAAGACAGAATGATTAGCTAAAGCGAGTAGTTCAGCAAAAAAAATCCGACAACTTCATTTTGTTTAGAGAACAGTCAAGCATAAAGGAATCACAAGTTTTATTGTTTTCACTTCACTTGCTATAAATCAAGAGCTATTTTAATTAGGTCAGATGTTAATTTTTTTTCAAGTCGTGAAATCCATTGTTCATGGACGAGATCTGCAGGACTTCACAAACAAATTTCTTTTGCTGAATAAACAGTTAATCATCGTCCTCAAGAGTCACCATTGCTAGTGCACTGAAATCAGTTGAAGGATGGCGAGAGCAGAAAACTTTGATATAAACAAAACTTTTATAGAAGAGTTGCGCATTAATGAAAGGTAAATGAAACAATGGGAGTAAAATTTTTCAGAAGCCAAAAAGGATTGGTGATTGGCGAGGGCAGCTGTTAAATTTTTTTCAAATGTGTGAAAGACAAATAATAAGCTAAAGCCAGTAGTTCAGCACAAAACCCAACAAATTCATGTTGCTTAGTGAACAGTCAAGCATGAAGGAATCATAAGTTTTATTGTTTTTTCACTTCATTTGCTATAAATGAAGAGCTATTTCCTTAGGTCAGCTATTAATTTATTTTTCAAGTTGTGAAATCCAATGTTCATGGACGAGCTCTGTAGGACTTCATAAACAAACCTCTTTTGCTGAATAAACAGTTAATCATCATCCTCAAGAGTCATCAATTCTAGTGCACTAAAATCAGTTGAAGGATGGCGAAAGCAAAAAACTTTGATATAAACAGAACGTTAATAGAGGAGTTGAGCACTAATAAAAGGTAAATGAAACAATGGGAGTAAAGTTTTTCAGAAGCCAAAAAGAATGGTGATTGGGGAGGAAAGCTGTTAATTTCTTTCAAATGCGTGAAAGAGAAATGATTAGCTAAAGCGAGTAGTTCAGCACAAAACCCAACAACTTCATTTCGCTTAGCAGCATAAATGGATCACATGTTTTAAAGTTTTCCCTTCATTCGCGATAAACAAGAGCTGTTTTATTTAGTTGAGCTGTTAATTTATTTTTCAATTTGTGAAATCCATTGTTCATGGACGAGATCTTCAGACTTCATAGAAAATTTTTTTTGCTGAATAAACAGTTGATCATCATCCTCAAGAGTCATCAATTCTAGTGCACTAAAATCAGTTGAAGGATGGCGAAAGCAAAAAACTTTGATATAAACAGAACGTTAATAGAGGAGTTGAGCACTAATAAAAGGTAAATGAAACAATGGGAGTAAAGTTTTTCAGAAGCCAAAAAGAATTGGTGATTGGGGAGAAAAGCTGTTAACTTTTTTCAAGTGTGAAAGACAAATGATAAGCTAAAGCCAGTAGTTCAGCACAAAACCTAAAAAATCCTTGTTGCTTAGTGAACAGTCAAGCATAAGGGAATCGCAAGTTTTATTGTTTTCACTTCACCTGCTATAATTCAAGAGCTATTTTAATTGTCAGCTGTTAATCTATTTTTCAAGTTGTGAAGTCCACTGTTCATGGACGAGCTCTTCAGGACTTCATAAACAAATTTCTTTTGCTGAATAAACAGTTAATCATCGTCCTCAAGAGTCACCATTGCTAGTGCACTGAAATCAGTTGAAGGATGGCGAAAGCAAAAAACTTTGATATAAACAGAACCTTTATAGAAGAGTTGTGCATTCGCGAGAGATAAAAGAAACAATGAGAGTTAGGTTTTTCTGGAGCCAAAAAGGATTGGTGATTGGCGAGAAAAGCTGTTAATTTTTTTCAAATGCGCGAAAGACAAATGATAAGCTAAATCGAGTAGTTCAACACAAAACCCAACAACTTCTTTTCGCTTAGCGAACAGTCAAGCATAAATGAATCACGTTTTAATGTTTTCCCTTCACTTGCTATAAATCAAGAGCAACTATATTAAGGTCAGATGTTAATTTTTTTTCAAGTCGTGAAATCCATTGTTCATGGACGAGATCTTCAGACGTCATAGAAAATTTCTTTTGCTGAGTAAACAGTTAATCATCATCCTCAAGAGTCACCATTGCTAGCGCACTGAAGTCAGTTGAAGGATGGCGAAAGCAAAAACTTTGATATAAACAGAACGTTTATAGAAGAGTTGTGCATTCGAGAGAGATAAAAGAAACAGTGGGAGTAAAGCTTTTCTGGAGCCAAAAAGGATTGGTGACTGGCGAGGAAAGCTGTTATGTTTTTTTCAAATGTGCGAAAGACAGAATGATTAGCTCAAGCGAGTAGTTCAGCACAAAATCCAACAACTTCATTTTGCTTAGTGAACAGTCAAGCATAAAGGAATCACAAGTTATATTGTTTTCACTTCACTTGCTATAAATCAAGAGCAACTATATTAAGGTCAGATGTTAATTTTTTTCAAGTCGTGAAATCCATTGTTCATAGACGAGATCTGCAGGACTTCACAAACAAATTTCTTCTGCTGAATAAACAGTTAATCATCATCCTCAACAGTCACCATTGCTAGTGCACCGAAATCAGTTAAATGATGGCAAAAGCAAAAAACATTGATATAAACAGAACGTTTTTAGAAGAGTTCTGCATTCGTAAAAGATAAATGAAACAATGGGAGTAAACATTTTTCAGAAGCCAAAAAGGATTCGTGATTGGGGAGGAAAGCTGTTATATTTTTTTCAAATGTGTGAAAGACAGAATGATTAGCTCAAGCGAGTAGTTCAGCACAAAATCCAACAACTTCATTTTGCTTAGTGAACAGTCAAGCATAAAGGAATCACAAGTTATATTGTTTTCACTTCACTTGCTATAAATCAAGAGCAACTATATTAAGGTCAGATGTTAATTTTTTTCAAGTCGTGAAATCCATTGTTCATAGACGAGATCTGCAGGACTTCATAAACAAATTTCTTCTGCTGAATAAACAGTTAATCATCATCCTCAACAGTCACCATTGCTAGTGCACCGAAATCAGTTAAATGATGGCAAAAGCTAAAAACATTGATATAAACAGAACGTTTATAGAAGAGTTGTGCATTCGTGAAAGATAAATGAAACAATGGGAGTAAAATTTTTCAGAAGCCAAAAAGGATTCGTGATTGAGGAGGAAAGCTGTTATATTTTTTTCAAATGTGTGAAGGACAGAATGATTAGCTAAAGCGAGTAGTTCAGCAAAAAAATCCAACAACTTCATTTTGTTTAGAGAACAGTCAAGCATAAAGGAATCACAAGTTTTATTGTTTTCACTTCACTTGCTATAAATCAAGAGCTATTTTAATTAGGTCAGATGTTAATTTTTTTTCAAGTCGTGAAATCCATTGTTCATGGACGAGATCTGCAGGACTTCACAAACAAATTTCTTTTGCTGAATAAACAGTTAATCATCGTCCTCAAGAGTCACCATTGCTAGTGCACTGAAATCAGTTGAAGGATGGCAAAAGCAAAAAACTTTGATAAAAACAGAACGTTTATAGAAGAGCTGTACATTCGTGAAAATGTAAATGAAACAATGGGAGTAAAATTTTTCAGAAGCCAAAAAAGATTCGTGATTGGGGAGGAAAGCTGTTATATTTTTTTCAAATGTGTGAAAGACAGAATGATTAGCTAAAGCGAGTAGTTCAGCAAAAAAATCCAACAACTTCATTTTGTTTAGAGAACAGTCAAGCATAAAGGAATCACAAGTTTTATTGTTTTCACTTCACTTGCTATAAATCAAGAGCTATTGAATTAGGTCAGATGTTAATTTTTTTTCAAGTCGTGAAATCCATTGTTCATGGACGAGATCTGCAGGACTTCACAAACAAATTTCTTTTGCTGAATAAACAGTTAATCATCGTCCTCAAGAGTCACCATTGCTAGTGCACTGAAATCAGTTGAAGGATGGCGAAAACAAAAAACTTTGATATAAACAAAACTTTTATAGAAGAGTTGCGCATTAATGAAAGGTAAATGAAACAATGGGAGTAAAATTTTTCAGAAGCCAAAAAGGATTGGTGATTGGCGAGGGCAGCTGTTAAATTTTTTTCAAATGTGTGAAAGACAAATAATAAGCTAAAGCCAGTAGTTCAGCACAAAACCCAACAAATTCATGTTGCTTAGTGAACAGTCAAGCATAAAGGAATCATAAGTTTTATTGTTTTTTCACTTCATTTGCTATAAATGAAGAGCTATTTCCTTAGGTCAGCTATTTGTTATTTTTCAAGTTGTGAAATCCAATGTTCATGGACGAGCTCTGTAGGACTTCATAAACAAACCTCTTTTGCTGAATAAACAGTTAATCGTCATCCTCAAGAGTCATCAATTCTAGTGCACTGAAATCAGTTGAAGGATGGCGAAAGCAAAAAACTTTGATATAAACAGAACGTTAATAGAGGAGTTGAGCACTAATAAAAGGTAAATGAAACAATGAGAGTAAAGTTTTTCAGAAGCCAAAAAGAATTGGTGATTGGGGAGGAAAGCTGTTAATTTCTTTCAAATGTGTGAAAGAGAAATGATTAGCTAAAGCGAGTAGTTCAGCACAAAACCCAACAATTTCATTTTGCTTAGTGAACAGTCAAGCAAAAAGGAATCACCAAATTTTATTGGTTTCACTTCACTTGCTATAACTCAAGAGCTACTTTATTAAGGTCAGCTGTTATTTTTTTTTCAAGTCGTGAAATCCATTGTTCATGGACGAGCTCTGCAGGACTTCATAATCAAACTTCTTTTGCTGAATAAACAGTTAATCATCATCCTCAAGAGTCATCAATTCTAGTGCACTGAAATCAGTTGAAGGATGGCGAAAGCAAAAAACTTTGATATAAACAGAACGTTAATAGAGGAGTTGAGCACTAATAAAAGGTAAATGAAACAATGGGAGTAAAGTTTTTCAGAAGCCAAAAAGAATTGGTGATTGGGGAGGAAAGCTGTTAATTTCTTTCAAATGTGTGAAAGAGAAATGATTAGCTAAAGCGAGTAGTTCAGCACAAAACCCAACAATTTCATTTTGCTTAGTGAACAGTCAAGCAAAAAGGAATCACCAAGTTTTATTGGTTTCACTTCACTTGCTATAACTCAAGAGCTACTTTATTAAGGTCAGCTGTTATTTTTTTTTCAAGTCGTGAAATCCATTGTTCATGGACGAGCTCTGCAGGACTTCATAAACAAACTTCTTTTGCTGAATAAACAGTTAATCATCATCCTCAAGAGTCATCAATTCTAGTGCACTGAAATCAGTTGAAGGATGGCGAAAGCAAAAAACTTTGATATAAACAGAACGTTAATAGAGGAGTTGAGCACTAATAAAAGGTAAATGAAACAATGGGAGTAAAGTTTTTCAGAAGCCAAAAAGAATTGGTGATTGGGGAGGAAAGCTGTTAATTTCTTTCAAATGTGTGAAAGAGAAATGATTAGCTAAAGCGAGTAGTTCAGCACAAAACCCAACAAATTCATTTTGCTTAGTGAACAGTCAAGCAAAAAGGAATCACCAAGTTTTATTGGTTTCACTTCACTTGCTATAACTCAAGAGCTACTTTATTAAGGTCAGCTGTTTTTTTTTCAAGTCGTGAAATCCATTGTTCATGGACGAGCTCTGCAGGACTTCATAAACAAACTTCTTTTGCTGAATAAACAGTTAATCATCATCCTCAAGAATCACCATTTCTAGTGCACTGAAATCAGTTGAAGGATGGCGAAAGCAAAAAACTTTGACATAAACAGAACGTTGATAGAAAAGTTGTGCATTAATAAAACGTAAAAGAAACAATGGGTGTAAAGTTTTTCAAAAGCCAAAAAGAATTGGTGATTGGGGAGGAAAGCTGTTAATTTCTTTCAAATGTGTGAAAGACAAATGATTAGCTAAAACGAGTAGTTTAGCACAAAACCCAACAAATTCATTTTGCTTCGTGAAGTCAAGCATAAAGGAATCACAAGTTTTATTGTTTTCACTTCACTTGCTATAAATCAAGAGCTACTTTATTAAGGTCAGCTGTTAATTTTTTTTTCAAGTCGTGAAATCCATTGTTCATGGACGAGCTCTGCAGGACTTCGTAAACAAAATTCTTTTGCTGAATAAACAGTTAATCATCATCATCAAGAGTCACCATTTCTAGTGCACTGAAATCAGTTGAAGGATGGCGAAAGCAAAAAACTTTGACATAAACAGAACGTTAATAGAAAAGTTGTGCATTAATAAAAGGTAAATGAAACAATGGGTGTTAAGTTTTTCAAAAGCCAAAAAGAATTGGTGATTGGGGAGGAAAGCTGTTAATTTCTTTCAAATGTGTGAAAAAGAAATGATTATCTAAAGCGAGTAGTTCAGCACAAAACCCAACAAATTCATTTTGCTTAGTGAACAGTTAAGCAAAAAGGAATCACAAGTTTTATTGTTTTCACTTCACTTGCTATAAATCAAGAGCTACTTTATTAAGGTCAGCTGTTAATTTTTTTTTCAAGTCGTGAAATCCATTGTTCATGGACGAGCTCTGCAGGACTTCGTAAACAAAATTCTTTTGCTGAATAAACAGTTAATCATCATCATCAAGAGTCACCATTTCTAGTGCACTGAAATTAGTTGAAGGATGGCGAAAGCAAAAAACTTTGACATAAACAGAACGTTAATAGAAAAGTTGTGCATTAAAAAAAGGTAAATGAAACAATAGGAGTAAAATTTTTCAGATGCCAAAAAGAATTGGTGATTGGGGAGGAAAGCTGTTAATTTTTTTCAAATGTGTGAAAGACAAATGATTAGCTAAAACGAGTAGTTCAGCACAAAACCCAACAAATTCATTTTGCTTCGCGAAGTCAAGCATATAGGAATCACAAGTTTTATTGTTTTCACTTCACTTGCTATAAATCAAGAGCTACATTATTAAGGTCAGCTGTTAATTTTTTTTTCAAGTCGTGAAATCCATTGTTCATGGACGAGCTCTGCAGGACTTCGTAAACAAAATTCTTTTGCTGAATAAACAGTTAATCATCATCATCAAGAGTCACCATTTCTAGTGCACTGAAATCAGTTGAAGGATGGCGAAAGCAAAAAACTTTGACATAAACAGAACGTTAATAGAAAAGTTGTGCATTAATAAAAAGTAAATGAAACAATGGGTGTTAAGTTTTTCAAAAGCCAAAAAGAATTGGTGATTGGGGAGGAAAGCTGTTAATTTCTTTCAAATGTGTGAAAAAGAAATGATTAGCTAAAGCGAGTAGTTCAGCACAAAACCCAACAAATTCATTTTGCTTAGTGAACAGTCAAGCAAAAAGGAATCACAAGTTTTATTGTTTTCACTTCACTTGCTATAAATCAAGAGCTACTTTATTAAGGTCAGCTGTTAATTTTTTTTTCGAGTCGTGAAATCAATTGTCCATGGACGAGATCTGCAGGACTTCATAAACGAATTTCTTTTGCTGAATAAACAGTTAATCATCATCATCAAGAGTCACCATTTCTAGTGCACTGAAATCAGTTGAAGGATGGCGAAAGCAAAAAACCTTGATAAAAATAAAACTTTTATACAAGAGTTGTGGATTAATGAAAGGTAAATGAAACAATGGGAGTAAAATTTTTCAAAAGCCAAAAAAGGGTGATTGGGGAGGAAAGCAGTTCTTTTTTTCAAATGTGTAAAAGAAAAATGATCAGCTAAAGCGAGTAGTTCAGCACAAAACCCTACAACTTCATTCTGCTTAGTGAACAGTCAAGCATAAATGAACCACAAGTTTTATTGTTTTCACCTCATTTGCTATAAATCAAGAGCTGCTTTATTAATGTCAGCTGTTAATTTTTTTTTCAAGTCGTGAAATCAATTGTTCATGGACAAGATCTGCAGGACTTCATAAACGAATTTCTTTTGCTGAATAAACAGTTAATCATCATCCTCAGGAGTCATCATTGCTAGTGCATTGAAACCAGTTGAAGGATGGCGAAAGCAGAAAATTTTGATATACACAGAACGTTTATAGAAGAGTTGTGCATTAATAAAAGGTAAATTAAACAATAGGAGTAAAGTTTTTCAGAAGCCAAAAAGAATTGGCAATTGAGGAGGAAAGCTGTTAATTTTTTTCAAATGTGTGAAAGACAAATGATTAGCTAAAACGAGTAGTTCAGCACAAAACCCAGCAAATTCATTTTGCTTAGTGAAGTCAAGCATAAAGGAATCACAAGTTTTATTGTTTTCACTGCACTTGCTATAAATCAAGATCTACTTTATTAAGGTCAGCTGTTAATTTTTTTTTTTCAATTCGTGAAATCAATTGTTCATGGACGAGATCTGCAGGACTTCATAAACGAATTTCTTTTGCTGAAAAAACAGTTAATCATCATCATCAAGAGTCACCATTGCTAGTGCACTAAAATCAGTTGAAGGATGGCGAAAGCAAAAAACTGATATAAACAGAACATTTATAGAAGAGTTGTGCATTAATAAAATGTAAATGAAACAATGGGAGTAAAGTTTTTCAGAAGCCAAAAAGAATTGGTGATTGGGGAGGAAAGCTGTTAATTTTTTTCAAATGTGTGAAAGACAAATGATTAGCTAAAGCGAGTAGTTCAGCACAAAACCTAACAAATTCATTTTGCTTAGTGAACAGTCAAGTATAAAGGAATCACAAGTTTTATTGTTTTCACTTCACTTGCTATAAATCAAGAGCAACTATATTAAGGTCAGATGTTAATTTTTTTTCAATTCGTGAAATCCATTGTTCATGGACGAGCTAGCTCTGCAGGACTTCATAAACAAATTTTTTTTGCCAAATAAACAGTTAATCATCATCCTCATCAGTCACCATTGCTAGTGCAATGAAATCAGTTGAATGATGGCGAAAACAAAAAAACTTTGATATAAACACAACGTTTATAGAAGAGTTGTGCATTCGTAAAATGTAACTGAAACAATGGGAGTAAAGTTTTTCAGAAGCCAAAAAGGATTCGTGATTGGGGAGGAAATCTGTTATATATTTTTTTTCAAACGTGTGAAAGACAAAAGATTAGCTAAAGCGCGTAGTTCAGCACAAAAACCAAAAAATTCATTTTGCTTAGTGATCAGTCAAGCATAAAGGAATCACAAGTTTTATTGTTTTCACTTCATTTGCTATAAATCAAGAGCTATTTTTTTAGGTCAGCTGTTAACTAATTTGTCAAATTGTGAAATCCATTGTTCATTGACGAGCTCTGCAGGACTTCATAAACGAATTTCTTTTGCTGAATAAACAGTTAATCATCAACCTCAACAGTCACCATTGCTAGTGCACTGAAATCAGTTGAATGATGGCGAAAGCAAAAAACATTGATATAAACAGAACATTAGTAGAAGAGTTGTGCATTCGTAAAATGTAAATGAAACAATGGCAGTAAAGCTTTTCAGAAGCCAAAAAGATTCGTGATTGGTGAGAAAGCTGTTATTTTTTTCAAACGTGTGGAACACAAATGGTTAGCTAAAGCAAGTTATTCAGCACAAAACAAAACAATTTCATTTTGCTTAGTGAACAGTCAAGCATAAAGGAATCACAAAGTTCATTATTTTCACTTCACTTGCTATAAATCAAGAGCTGTTTTATTTAGGTCAGCTGTTAATTTTTTTTTCAAATCGTGAAATCCATTGTTCATGGACGAGCTCTGCAGGACTTCATAAACAAATTTTTTTTGCCGAATAAACAGTTAATCATCATCCTCAACAGTCAACATTGCTAGTGCAATGAAATCAGTTGAATGATGGCGAAAGCAAAAAACATTGATATAAACAGTACATTTATAGAAGAGTTTTGCATTCGAAAAATGTAAATGAAAAAAAGGGAGTAAAGCTCTTCAGAAGCCAAACAGGATTCGTGATTGGTGAGAAAGCTAATATTTTTTTTAAATGTGTGGAACACAATTGATTAGCCAAAGCGAGTAGTTCAGCACAAAACCCAACAAATTCATTTTGCTTAGTGAACAGTCAAGCATAAAGGAATCACAAGTTTTTTTTCTTTTCACTTCACGTGCTATAAATTAAGAGCTACTTTATTAAGGTTAGCTGTTTCAAGTCTTGAAATCCATTGTTCATGGACGAGATCTGCAGGACTTCATAAACGAATTTCTTTTGCTGAATAAACAGTTAATCATCATCCACAACAGTCACCATTGCTAGTGCGCTGAAATCAGTTGAATGATGGCGAAAGCAAAAAACATTGATATAAACAGAACGTTTATATAAGAGTTGTGCATTCGTAAAATGTAAATGAAACAATGGCAGTAAAGCTTTTCAGAAGCCAAAAATGATTCGTGATTGGTGAGAAAGCTGTTATTTTTTTCAAATGTGTGGAACACAAATGATTAGCTAAAGCGAGTAGTTCAGCACAAAACCCAACAACTTCATTTTGCTTAGTGAACAGTCGAGCATAAAGGAATCACAAAGTTCATTGTTTTCACTTCACTTGCTTTAAATGAAGAGCTATTTTACTTAGGTCAGCTGTTAATTTATTTTTTCAAGTTGTAAAATCCATTGTTCATGGAGGAACTCTGCAGACTTCATTAACAAACTTCTTTTGCTGATTAAACAGTTAATCATCCTCCTCAATAGTCACCATTGCTAGTGCACTGAAATCAGTTGAAGGAGGGCAAAAGCAAAAAAAACATTGATATAAACAGAACGTTTATAGAAGAGTTGTGCATTCGTAAAATGTAAATGAAACAATGGGAGTAAAGTTTTTCAGAAGCCAAAAAGGATTGGTGATTGGGGAGGGAAGCTGTTATTTTTTTCAAATGTGTTGAAGACAAATGATTAGCAAAAGCGAGTAGTTGAGCGCAAAACCCAACAACTTCATTTTGCTTAGTGAACAGTCGAGCATAAAGGAATCACAAATTTTATTGTTTTCACTTCACTTGCTTTAAATGAAGAGCTATTTTACTTAGGTCAGCTGTTAATTTATTTTTTCAAGTTGTGAAATCCATTGTTCATGGAGGAACTCTGCAGACTTCATAAACAAACTTCTTTTGCTGATTAAACAGTTAATCATCCTCCTCAATAGTCACCATTGCTAGTGCAATGAAATCAGTTGAATGATGGCGAAAGCAAAAAAAAACATTGATATAAACAGAACGTTTATAGAAGAGTTGTGCATTCGTAAAATGTAAATGAAACAATGGGAGTAAAGTTTTTCAGAAGCCAAAAAGGATTGGTGATTGGGGAGGGAAGCTGTTATTTTTTTCAAATGTGTTGAAGACAAATGATTAGCAAAAGCGAGTAGTTGAGCGCAAAACCCAACAACTTCATTTTGCTTAGTGAACAGTCGGGCATAAAGGAATCACAAATTTTATTGTTTTCACTTCTCTTGCTTTAAATGAAGAGCTATTTTACTTAGGTCAGCTGTTAATTTATTTTTTCAAGTTGTGAAATCCATTGTTCATGGAGGAACTCTGCAGACTTCATTAACAAACTTCTTTTGCTGATTAAACAGTTAATCATCCTCCTCAATAGTCACCATTGCTAGTGCACTGAAATCAGTTGAAGGAGGGCAAAAGCAAAAAAAACATTGATATAAACAGAACGTTTATAGAAGAGTTGTGCATTCGTAAAATGTAAATGAAACAATGGCAGTAAAGCTTTTCAGAAACCAAAAAGGATTCGTGATTGGTGAGAAATCTGTTATTTCTTTCAAATGTGTGGAACACAAATGATTAGCTCAAGCGAGTAGTTCAGCGCAAAACCCAACAACTTCATTTTGCTTAGTGAACAGTCGAGCATAAAGGAATCACAAGTTTTAATGTTTTCACTTCACTTGCTATAAATCAGGAGCTATTTTATTTCGGACAGCTGTTAATTTGTTTTTCAAGTTGTGAAATTCATTGTTCATGGACGAGCTCTGCAGTACTTCATAAACAAATTTCTTTTGCTGAATAAACAGTTAATCATCATCCTCAAGAGTCACCATTGCTAGTGCACTGAAAGCAGTTGAAGGATGACGAAAGCAAAAAAAACTTTGATATAAACAGAACGTTCATAGAAGAGTTGTGCATTCGTAAAATGTAAATGAAACAATGGGAGTAAAGTTTTTCAGAAGCCAAAAAGGATTGGTGATTGGGGAGGGAAGCTGTTATTTTTTTTCAAATGTGTTGAAGACAAATGATTAGCAAAAGCGAGTAGTTGAGCACAAAACCCAAGAAATTCATTTTGCTTAGTGAACAGTCAAGCATAAAGGAATCACAAAGTTCATTATTTTCACTTCACTTGCTATAAATCAAGAGCTATTTTATTTAGGTCAGCCGTTAATTTATTTTTCAAGTTGTGAAATCCATTGTTCATGGACGAGCTAGCTCTGCAGGACTTCATAAACAAATTTCTTTTGCCAAATAAACAGTTAATCATCATCCTCAACAGTCACCATTGCTAGTGCAATGAAATCAGTTGAATGATGGCGAAAGCAAAAAACATTGATATAGACAGAACGTTTATAGAAGAGTTGTGCATTCGTAAAATGTAAATGAAACAATGGCAGTAAAGCTTTTCAGAAACCAAAAAGGATTCGTGATTGGTGAGAAAGCTGTTATTTCTTTCAAATGTGTGGAACACAAATGATTAGCTAAAGCGAGTAGTTCAGCGCAAAACCCAACAACTTCATTTCGCTTAGTGAACAGTCGAGCATAAGGGAATCACAAGTTTTATTGTTTTCACTTCACTTGCTATAAATCAGGAGCTATTTTATTTCGGACAGCTGTTAATTTGTTTTTTCAAATCGTGAAATCCATTGTTCATGGACGAGCTCTGCAGGACTTCATAAACAAATTTCTTTTGCCAAATAAACAGTTAATCATCATCCTCAACAGTCACCATTGCTAGTGCACTGAAAGCAGTTGAAAGATGGCGAAAGCAAAAAAAACTTTGATATAAACAGAACGTTTATAGAAGAGTTGTGCATTCGTAAAATGTAAATGAAACAATGGGAAAAAAGTTTTTCAGAAGCCAAAAAGGATTGGTGATTGGGGAGGAAAGCTGTTATTTTTTTCAAATGTGTTGAAGACAAATGATTAGCAAAAGCGAGTAGTTGAGCACAAAACCCAACAAATTCATTTTGCTTCGTGAACAGTCAAGCATAAAGGAATCACAAAGTTCGTTATTTTCACTTCACTTGCTATAAATCAATAGCTATTTTATTTAGGTCAGCTGTTAATTTTTTTTTTCAGATCGTGAAATCCATTGTTCATGGACGAGCTCTGCAGGACTTCATAAACAAATTTCTTCTGCTGAATAAACAGTTAATCATCATCCTCAACAGTCACCATTGCTAGTGCAATGAAATCAGTTGAATGATGGCGAAAGCAAAAAACATTGATATAAACAGAACGTTTATAGAAGAGTTGTGCATTCGTAAAATGTAAATGAAACAATGGGAATAAAGCTTTTCAGAAGCCAAACAGGATTCGTGATTGGTGAGAAAGCTGTTATTTTTTAAATAAGTGGAACACAATTGATTAGCCAAAGCGAGTAGTTCAGCACAAAACCCAACAAATTCATTTTGCTTAGTGAACAGTCAAGCATAAAGGAATCACAAAGTTCGTTATTTTCACTTCACTTGCTATAAATCAATAGCTATTTTATTTAGGTCAGCTGTTAATTTTTTTTTTCAGATCGTGAAATCCATTGTTCATGGACGAGCTCTGCAGGACTTCATAAACAAATTTCTTTTGCCAAATAAACAGTTAATCATCATCCTCAACAGTCACCATTGCTAGTGCACTGAAAGCAGTTGAAAGATGGCGAAAGCAAAAAAAACTTTGATATAAACAGAACGTTTATAGAAGAGTTGTGCATTCGTAAAATGTAAATGAAACAATGGGAAAAAAGTTTTTCAGAAGCCAAAAAGGATTGGTGATTGGGGAGGAAAGCTGTTATTTTTTTCAAATGTGTTGAAGACAAATGATTAGCAAAAGCGAGTAGTTGAGCACAAAACCCAACAAATTCATTTTGCTTCGTGAACAGTCAAGCATAAAGGAATCACAAAGTTCGTTATTTTCACTTCACTTGCTATAAATCAATAGCTATTTTATTTAGGTCAGCTGTTAATTTTTTTTTTCAGATCGTGAAATCCATTGTTCATGGACGAGCTCTGCAGGACTTCATAAACAAATTTCTTCTGCTGAATAAACAGTTAATCATCATCCTCAACAGTCACCATTGCTAGTGCAATGAAATCAGTTGAATGATGGCGAAAGCAAAAAACATTGATATAAACAGAACGTTTATAGAAGAGTTGTGCATTCGTAAAATGTAAATGAAACAATGGGAATAAAGCTTTTCAGAAGCCAAACAGGATTCGTGATTGGTGAGAAAGCTGTTATTTTTTAAATAAGTGGAACACAATTGATTAGCCAAAGCGAGTAGTTCAGCACAAAACCCAACAAATTCATTTTGCTTAGAGAACTGTCAAGCATAAAGGAATCACAAAGTTTATTATTTTCACTTCACTTGCTATAAATCAGGAGCTATTTTATTTAGGTCAGCTGTTATTTTTTTTTCAAATCGTGAAATCCATTGTTCATGGACGAGCTAGCTCTGCAGGACTTCATAAACAAATTTTTTTTGCCAAATAAACAGTTAATCATCATCCTCATCAGTCACCATTGCTAGTGCAATGAAATCAGTTGAATGATGGCGAAAGCAAAAAACATCGATATAAACAGAACGTTTATAGAAGAGTTGTGCATTCGTAAAATGTAAATGAAACAATGGCAGTAAAGCTTTTCAGAAACCAAAGAGGATTCGTGATTGGTGAGAAAGCTGTTATTTTTTTCAACTTCATTTTGCTTAGTGAACAGTCGAGCATAAAGGAATCACAAGTTTTATTGTTTTCACTTCACTTGCTATAAATCAGGAGCTATTTTATTTCGGACAGCTGTTAATTTGTTTTTCAGAGTTGTGAAATTCATTGTTCATGGACGAGCTCTGCAGGACTTCATAAACAAATTTCTTTTGCTGAATAAACAGTTAATCATCATCCTCAAGAGTCACCATTGCTAGTGCACTGAAAGCAGTTGAAGGATGGCGAAAGCAAAAAAAACTTTGATATAAACAGAACGTTTATAGAAGAGTTGTGCATTCGTAAAATGTAACTGAAACAATGGCAGTAAAGTTTTTCAGAAGCCAAAAAGGATTCGTGATTGGGGAGGAAATCTGTTATAATTTTTTTCAAACGTGTGAAAGACAAATGATTAGCTAAAGCGCGTAGTTCAGCACAAAACCCAACAACTTCATTTTGCTTAGTGAACAGTCAAGCATAAAGGAATCACAAGTTTTATTGTTTTCACTTCACTTGCTATAAATCAAGAGCTATTTTTATTTAGGTCAGTTGTTAATTTATTTTTCAAGTTGTGAAATCCATTGTTCATGGACGAGGTCTGCAGGACTTCATACACAAATTTCCTTTGCTGAAAAAACAGTTAATCATCATCCTCAAGAGTCACCATCGCTAGTGCACTGTAATCAGTTGAATGATGGCAAAAGTAAAAATCATTGATATAAACAGAATGTTTATAGAAGAGTTGTGCATTCGTAAAATGTAAATGAAACAATGGGAGTAAAGCTTTTCAGAAGCCAAAAAGGATTCGTGATTGGTGAGAAAGCTGTTATTTTTTTTTCAAATGTGTGGAACACAAATGATTAGCTAAAGCGAGTAGTTCAGCGCAAAACCCAACAACTTCATTTTGCCTAGTGAACAGTCGAGCATAAAGGAACCACAGGTTTTATTGTTTTCACTTAACTTGCTATAAATCAGGAGCTATTTTATTTCGGACAGCTGTTAATTTGTTTTTCAAGTTATGAAATTCATTGTTCATGGACGAGCTCTGCAGGACTTCATAAACAAATTTCTTTTGCTGAATAAACAGTTAATCATCATCCTCAAGAGTCACCATTGCTAGTGCACTGAAAGCAGTTGAAGGATGGTGAAAGCAAAAAAAACTTTGATATAAACAGAACGTTCATAGAAGAGTTGTGCATTCGTAAAATGTAACTGAAACAATGGCAGTAAAGTTTTTCAGAAGCCAAAAAGGATTCGTGATTGGGGAGGAAATCGGTTATAATTTTTTTCAAACGTGTGAAAGACAAATGATTAGCTAAAGCGCGTAGTTCAGCACAAAACCCAACAATTTCATTTTGCTTAGTGAACAGTCAAGCATAAAGGAATCACAAGTATTATTGTTTTCACTTCACTTGCTATAAATCAACAGCTATTTTTATTTAGGTCAGCTGTTAATTTATTTTTCAAGTTGTGAAATCCATTGTTCATGAACGAGGTCTGCAGGACTTCATAAACAAATTTTCTTTGCTGAAAAAACAGTTAATCATCATCCTCAAGAGTCACCATCGCTAGTGCACTGAAATCAGTTGAATGATGGCGAAAGTAAAAAACATTGATATAAACAGAATGTTTATAGAAGAGTTGTTCATTCGTAAAATGTAAATGAAACAATGGGAGTAAAGCTTTTCAGAAGCCAAAAAGGATTCGTGATTGTTGAGAAAGCTGTTTTTTTCAAATGTGTGGAACACAAATGATTAGCTAAAGCGAGTAGTTCAGCGCAAAACCCAACAATTTCATTTTGCCTAGTGAACAGTCGAGCATAAAGGAGCCACAAGTTTTATTGTTTTCACTTCACTTGCTATAAATCGGGAGCTATTTTATTTCGGACAGCTGTTAATTTGTTTTTCAAGTTGTGAAATTCATTGTTCATGGACGAGCTCTGCAGGACTTCATAAACAAATTTCTTTTGCTGAATAAACAGTTAATCATCATCCTCAAGAGTCACTATTGCTAGTGCACTGAAAGCAGTTGAAGGATGGCGAAAGCAAAAAAACTTTGAAATAAACAGAACGTTTATAGAAGAGTTGTGCATTCGTAAAATGTAACTGAAACAATGGGAGTAAAGTTTTTCAGAAGCCAAAAAGGATTCGTGATTGGGGAGGAAATCTGTTATATTTTTTTCAAACGTGTGAAAGACAAATGATTAGCTAAAGCTCGTAGTTCAGCACAAAACCCGAAAAATTCATTTCGCTTAGTGAACAGTCAAGCATAAAGGAATCACAAGTTTTATTGTTTTCACTTCACTTGCTATAAATCAAGAACTATTTTTATTTAGGTCAGCTGTTAATTTATTTTTCAAGTTGTGAAATCCATTGTTCATGAACAAGCTCTGCAGGACTTCATAAACAAATTTCCTTTGCTGAATAAACAGTTAATCATCATCCTCAAGAGTCACCATTGCTAGTGCACTAAAATTAGTTGAATCATGGCGAAAGTAAAAAACATTGATATAAACAGAATGTTTATAGAAGAGTTGTGCATTCGTAAAATGTAAATGAAACAATGGGAGTAAAGCTTTTCAGAAGCCAAAAAGGATTCGTGATTGGTGAGAAAGCTGTTATTTTCTTTTCAAATGTGTGGAACACAATTGATTAGCCGAAGCGAGTAGTTCAGCACAAAACCCAACAAATTCATTTTGCTTAGTGAACAGTCAAGCATAAAGGAATCACAAGTTTTATTATTTTCACTTCACTTGCTATTAATCAAGAGCTATTTTATTTAGGTCAGCTGTTAATATATTTTTCAAATTGTGAAATTCATTGTTCATGGAAGAGCTCTGCAGGACTTCATAAACAAATTTCTTCTGCCCAATAAACAGTTAATCATCATCCTCAACAGTCACCATTGCTAGTGCAATGAAATCAGTTGAATGATGGCGAAAGCAAAAAACATTGATATAAACAGAACGTTTATAGAAGAGTTGTACATTCGTAAAACGTAAATTAAACAATGCGAGTAAAGCTTTTCAGAAGCCAAACAGCATTCGTGATTGGTGAGAAAGCTGTTATTTTTTTAAGTGTAAGCAACACAATTGATTAGCCAAAGCGAGTACTTCAGCACAAAACCCAACAAACTCATTTTGCTTAGTGAACAGTCAAGCATAAAGGAATCACAAGTTTTATTATTTTCACTTCACTTGCTATTAATCAAGAGCTATTCTATTTTGGTCCGCTGTTAATTTATTTTTCAAATTGTGAAATCCATTGCTCATGGACGAGCTCTGCAGGACTTCATGAACAAACTTCTTTTGCTGAATAAACAGTTAATCATCATCCTCAACAGTCACCATTGCTAGTGCACTGAAATCAGTTGAAGGATGGCGAAAGCAAAAAACATTGATATAAACAGAACGTTTATAGAGGAGTTGTGCATTCGTAAAATGTAAATGAAACAATGGGAGTAAAGCTTTTCAGAAGCCAAAAAGGATTCGTGATTGGTGAAAAAGCTGTTATTTTTTTTTCAAATGTGTGGAACACAACTGATTAGCCAAAGCGAGTAGTTCAGCACAACACCCAACAAATTCATTTTGCTTAGTGAACAGTCGAGCATAAAGGAATCACAAGTTTTATTATTTTCAATTCACTTGCTATTAATCAAGAGCTATTTTATTTAGGTCAGCTGTTAATTTATTTTTCAAATTGTGAAATTCATTGTTCATGGACGAGCTCTGCAGGGCTTCATAAACAAATTTCTTCTGCCCAATAAACAGTTGACCATCATCCTCAACAGTCACCATTGCTAGTGCAATGAAATCAGTTGAATGATGGCGAAAGCAAAAAACATTGATATAAACAGAACGTTTATAGAAGAGTTGTGCATTCGTAAAACGTAAATGAAACAATGGGAGTAAAACTTTCAGAAGCCAAACAGGATTCTTGATTGGTGAGAAAGCTGTTAGTTTTTTTAAATGTGTGGAACACAATTGATTAGCCAAAGCGATTACTTCAGCACAAAACCCAACAAATTCATTTTGCTTAGTGAACAGTCAAGCATAAAGGAATCACAAAGTTTATTATTTTCACTTCACTTGCTATAAATCAAGAGCTATTTTATTTAGGTCAGCTGTTAATTTATTTTTCAAATTGTGAAATCCATTGTTCATGGACGAGCTCTGCAGGATTTCATAAACAAGTTTCTTCTGCCGAATAAACAGTTAATCATCATCCTCAACAGTCACCATTGCTAGTGCAATGAAATCAGTTAAATGATGGCAAAAGCAAAAAACATTGATATAAACAGAACGTTTTTAGAAGAGTTGTGCATTCGTAAAATGTAAATGAAACAATGGGAATAAAGCTTTTCAGAAGCCAAAAAGGACTCGTGATTGGTGAGAAAGCTGTTATTTTTTTTAAAAGCGAGTAGTTCAGCACAAAACCCAACAAATTCATTTTGCTTAGTGAACAGTCGAGCATAAAGGAATCACAAGTTTTATTGTTTTCACTTCACTTGCTATAAATCAGGAGCTATTTTATTTCGGACAGTTGTTAATTTGTTTTTCAAGTTGTGAAATTCATTGTTCATGGACGAGCACTGCAGGACTTCATGAACAAATTTCTTTTGCTGAATAAACAGTTAATCATCATCCTCAAGAGTCACCATTGCTAGTGCAATGAAATCAGTTGAATGATGGCGAAAACAAAAAACTTTGATATAGACAGAACGTTTATAGAATAGTTGTGCATTCGTACAATGTAAATGAAACAATGGCAGTAAAGCTTTTCAGAAGCCAAAATGATTCGCGATTGGTGAGAAAGCTGTTATTTTTTTCCAAATGTGTGGAACACAAATGATTAGCTAAAGCGCGTAGTTCAGCACAAAACCCAACAACTTCACTTTGCTTAGTGAACAGTCGAGCATAAAGGAATCACAACTTTTATTATTTTCACTTCACTTGCTATTAATCAAGAGCTATTTTATTTAGGTCAGCTGTTAATTTATTTTTCAAATTGTGAAATTCATTGTTCATGGACGACAGGACTTCATAAACAAATTTCTTTTGCTGAATAAACAGTTAATCATCATCCTCAAGAGTCACCATTGCTAGTGCACTGAAATCAGTTGAAGGATGGCGAAAGCAAAAAAACTTTGATATAAACAGAACGTTTATAGAAGAGTTGTGCATTCGTAAAATGTAAATGAAACAATGGGAGTAAAGCTTTTCAGAAGCCAAAAAGGATTCGTGATTGGTGAGAAAGTTGTTAATTTTTTTTCAAATGTGTGGAACACAATTGATTAGCCAAAGCGAGTAGTTCAGCACAAAACCCAACAAATTCATTTTGCTTAGTGAACAGTCAAGCATAAAGGAATCACAAGTTTTATTATTTTCACTTCACTTGCTACTAATCAAGAGCTATTTTATTTAGGTCAGCTGTTAATTTATTTTTCAAATTGTGAAATCCATTGTTCATGGACGAGCTCTGCAGGACTTCATAAACAAATTTCTTTTGCTGAATAAACAGTTAATCATCATCCTCAACAGTCACCATTGCTAGTGCACTGAAATCAGTTGAATGATGGCGAAAGTAAAAAACATTGATATAAACAGAACGTTTATAGAAGAGTTGCGCATTCGTAAAATGTAAATGAAACAATGGGAGTAAAACTTTTCAGAAGCCAAAAAGGATTCGTGATTGGTGAGAAAGCTGTTATTTTTTTTTCAAATGTGTGGAACACAATTGATTAGCCAAAGCGAGTAGTTCAGCACAAAACCCAACAAATTCATTTTGCTTAGTGAACAGTCAAGCATAAAGGAATCACAAGTTTTATTGTTTTCACTTCACTTGCTATAAATCAAGAGCTATTTTATTTAGGTCAGCTGCTAATTTAGTTTTCAAGTTGTGATATCCATTGTTCATGGACGAGCTCTGCAGGACATCATATGCAAATTTTTTTTGCTGAATAAACAGTTAATCATCATCCTCAACAGTCACCATTGCTAGTGCACTGAAATCAGTTGAATGATGGCGAAAGTAAAAAACATTGATATAAACAGAACGTTTATAGAAGAGTTGTGCATTCGTAAAATGTAAATGAAACAATGGGAGTAAAGCTTTTCAGAAGCCAAAAAGGATTCGTGATTGGTGAGAAAGCTGTTATTTTTTTTTCAAATGTGTGGAACACAATTGATTAGTCAAAGCAAGTAGTTCAGCACAAAACCCAACAAATTCATTTTGCTTAGTGAACAGTCAAGCATAAAGGAATCACAAATTTTATTATTTTCAATTCACTTGCTATTAATCAAGAGCTATTTTATTTAGGTCAGCTGTTAATTTGTTTTTCAAATTGTGAAATCCATTGTTCATGGACGAGCTCTGCAAGACTTCATAAACAAATTTCTTTTGCTGAATAAACAGTTAATCATCATCCTCAACAGTCACCATTGCTATTGCACTGAAATCAGTTGAATGATGGCGAAAGCAAAAAACATTGATATAAACAGAACGTTTATAGAAGAGTTGTGCTTTCGTAAAATGTAAATGAAACAATGGGAGTAAAGCTTTTCAGAAGCCAAAAAGGATTCGTGATTGGTGAGAAAGCTGTTATTTTTTTTTCAAATGTGTGGAACACAATTGATTAGCCAAAGCGAGTAGTTCAGCACAAAACCCAACAAATTCATTTTGCTTAGTGAACAGTCAAGCATAAAGGAATCACAAGTTTTATTGTTTTCACTTCACTTGCTATAAATCAAGAGCTATTTTATTTAGGTCAGCTGCTAATTTAGTTTTCAAGTTGTGATATCCATTGTTCATGGACGAGCTCTGCAGGACATCATATACAAATTTCTTTTGCTGAATAAACAGTTAATCATCATCCTCAACAGTCACCATTGCTAGTGCACTGAAATCAGTTGAATGATGGCGAAAGTAAAAAACATTGATATAAACAGAACGTTTATAGAAGAGTTGTGCATTCGTAAAATGTAAATGAAACAATGGGAGTAAAGCTTTTCAGAAGCCAAAAAGGATTCGTGATTGGTGAGAAAGCTGTTATTTTTTTTTCAAATGTGTGGAACACAATTGATTAGCCATAGCGAGTAGTTCAGCACAAAACCCAACAAATTCATTTTGCTTAGTGAACAGTCAAGCATAAAGGAATCACAAGTTTTGTTGTTTTCACTTCACTTGCTATAAATCAAGAGCTATTTTATTTAGGTCAGCTGCTAATTTAGTTTTCAAGTTGTGATATCCATTGTTCATGGACGAGCTCTGCAGGACATCATAAACAAATTTCTTTTGCTGAATAAACAGTTAATCATCATCCTCAAGAGTCACCATTGCTAGTGCACTCAAATCAGTTGAATGATGGCGCAAGTAAAAAACATTGATATAAACAGAACGTTTATAGAAGAGTTGTGCATTCGTAAAATGTAAATGAAACAATGGGAGTAAAGCTTTTCAGAAGCCAAAAAGGATTCGTGATTGGTGAGAAAGCTGTTATTTTTTTTTCAAATGTGTGGAACACAATTGATTAGTCAAAGCAAGTAGTTCAGCACAAAACCCAACAAATTCATTTTGCTTAGTGAACAGTCAAGCATAAAGGAATCACAAATTTTATTATTTTCAATTCACTTGCTATTAATCAAGAGCTATTTTATTTAGGTCAGCTGTTAATTTGTTTTTCAAATTGTGAAATCCATTGTTCATGGACGAGCTCTGCAGGACTTCATAAACAAATTTCTTTTGCTGAATAAACAGTTAATCATCATCCTCAACAGTCACCATTGCTATTGCACTGAAATCAGTTGAATGATGGCGAAAGCAAAAAACATTGATATAAAACAGAACGTTTATAGAAGAGTTGTGCTTTCGTAAAATGTAAATGAAACAATGGGAGTAAAGCTTTTCAGAAGCCAAATAGGATTCCTGATTGGTGAGAAAGCTGTTTTTTTTTTCAAATGTGTGGAACACAATTGATTAGCTAAAGCGAGTAGTTCAGCGCAAAACCCAACAACTTCATTTTGCTTAGTGAACAGTCGAGCATAAAGGAATCACAAGTTTTATTGTTTTCACTTCACTTGCTATTAATCAAGAGCTATTTTATTTAGGTCAGCTGTTAATTTGTTTTTCAAATTGTGAAATCCATTGTTCATGGACGAGCTCTGCAGGACTTCATAAACAAATTTCTTTTGCTGAATAAACAGTTAATCATCATCCTCAACAGTCACCATTGCTAGTGCACTGAAATCAGTTGAATGATGGCGAAAGTAAAAAACATTGATATAAACAGAACGTTTATAGAAGAGTTGTGCATTCGTAAAATGTAAATGAAACAATGGGAGTAAAGCTTTTCAGAAGCCAAAAAGGATTCGTGATTGGTGAGAAAGCTGTTATTTTTTTTTCAAATGTGTGGAACACAATTGATTAGCCAAAGCGAGTAGTTCAGCACAAAACCCAACAAATTCATTTTGCTTAGTGAACAGTCAAGCATAAAGGAATCACAAGTTTTATTGTTTTCACTTCACTTGCTATAAATCAAGAGCTATTTTATTTAGGTCAGCTGCTAATTTAGTTTTCAAGTTGTGATATCCATTGTTCATGGACGAGCTCTGCAGGACATCATATACAAATTTCTTTTGCTGAATAAACAGTTAATCATCATCCTCAAGAGTCACCATTGCTAGTGCACTCAAATCAGTTGAATGATGGCGAAAGTAAAAAACATTGATATAAACAGAACGTTTATAGAAGAGTTGTGCATTCGTAAAATGTAAATGAAACAATGGGAGTAAAGCTTTTCAGAAGCCAAAAAGGATTCGTGATTGGTGAGAAAGCTGTTATTTTTTTTTCAAATGTGTGGAACACAATTGATTAGCCAAAGCGAGTAGTTCAGCACAAAACCCAACAAATTCATTTTGCTTAGTGAACAGTCAAGCATAAAGGAATCACAAGTTTTATTGTTTTCACTTCACTTGCTATAAATCAAGAGCTATTTTATTTAGGTCAGCTGCTAATTTAGTTTTCAAGTTGTGATATCCATTGTTCATGGACGAGCTCTGCAGGACATCATATACAAATTTCTTTTGCTGAATAAACAGTTAATCATCATCCTCAAGAGTCACCATTGCTAGTGCACTCAAATCAGTTGAATGATGGCGCAAGTAAAAAACATTGATATAAACAGAACGTTTATAGAAGAGTTGTGCATTCGTAAAATGTAAATGAAACAATGGGAGTAAAGCTTTTCAGAAGCCAAAAAGGATTCGTGATTGGTGAGAAAGCTGTTATTTTTTTTTCAAACGTGTGGAACACAATTGATTAGTCAAAGCAAGTAGTTCAGCACAAAACCCAACAAATTCATTTTGCTTAGTGAACAGTCAAGCATAAAGGAATCACAAATTTTATTATTTTCAATTCACTTGCTATTAATCAAGAGCTATTTTATTTAGGTCAGCTGTTAATTTGTTTTTCAAATTGTGAAACCCATTGTTCATGGACGAGCTCTGCAGGACTTCATAAACAAATTTCTTTTGCTGAATAAACAGTTAATCATCATCCTCAACAGTCACCATTGCTATTGCACTGAAATCAGTTGAATGATGGCGAAAGCAAAAAACATTGATATAAAACAGAACGTTTATAGAAGAGTTGTGCTTTCGTAAAATGTAAATGAAACAATGGGAGTAAAGCTTTTCAGAAGCCAAATAGGATTCCTGATTGGTGAGAAAGCTGTTTTTTTTTCAAATGTGTGGAACACAATTGATTAGCTAAAGCGAGTAGTTCAGCGCAAAACCCAACAACTTCATTTTGCTTAGTGAACAGTCGAGCATAAAGGAATCACAAGTTTTATTGTTTTCACTTCACTTGCTATAAATCAGGAGCTATTTTATTTCGGACAGTTGTTAATTTGTTTTTCAAGTTGTGAAATTCATTGTTCATGGACGAGCACTGCAGGACTTCATGAACAAATTTCTTTTGCTGAATAAACAGTTAATCATCATCCTCAAGAGTCACCATTGCTAGTGCACTGAAATCAGTTGAAGGATGGCGAAAGCAAAAAAACTTTGAAATAAACAGAACGTTTATAGAAGAGTTGTGCATTCGTAAAATGTAACTGAAAAAATGGGAGTAAAGTTTTTCAGAAGCCAAAAAGGATTCGTGATTGGAAAGCAAATCTGATATATTTTTTTTTCAAACGTGTGAAAGACAAATGATTAGCTAAAGCGCGTAGTTCAGCACAAAACCCAAAAAATTCATTTTGCTTAGTGAACAGTCAAGCATAAAGGAATCACAAGTTTTATTGTTGTCACTTCACTTGCTATAAATCAGGAGCTATTTTATTTCGGACAGTTGTTAATTTGTTTTTCAAGTTGTGAAATTCATTGTTCATGGACGAGCACTGCAGGACTTCATGAACAAATTTGTTTTGCTGAATAAACAGTTAATCATCATCCTCAACAGTCAGCATTGCTATTGCACTGAAATCAGTTGAATGATGGGGAAAGCAAAAAACATTGATATAAACAGAACGTTTATAGAAGAGTTGTGCTTTCGTAAAATGTAAATGAAACAATGGGAGTAAAGCTTTTCAGAAGCCAAATAGGATTCCTGATTGGTGAGAAAGCTGTTTTTTTTTCAAATGTGTGGAACACAATTGATTAGCTAAAGCGAGTAGTTCAGCGCAAAACCCAACAACTTCATTTTGCTTAGTGAACAGTCGAGCATAAAGGAATCACAAGTTTTATTGTTTTCACTTCACTTGCTATAAATCAGGAGCTATTTTATTTCGGACAGTTGTTAATTTGTTTTTCAAGTTGTGAAATTCATTGTTCATGGACGAGCACTGCAGGACTTCATGAACAAATTTCTTTTGCTGAATAAACAGTTAATCATCATCCTCAAGAGTCACCATTGCTAGTGCACTGAAATCAGTTGAAGGATGGCGAAAGCAAAAAAACTTTGAAATAAACAGAACGTTTATAGAAGAGTTGTGCATTCGTAAAATGTAACTGAAAAAATGGGAGTAAAGTTTTTCAGAAGCCAAAAAGGATTCGTGATTGGAAAGCAAATCTGATATATTTTTTTTTCAAACGTGTGAAAGACAAATGATTAGCTAAAGCGCGTAGTTCAGCACAAAACCCAAAAAATTCATTTTGCTTAGTGAACAGTCAAGCATAAAGGAATCACAAGTTTTATTGTTGTCACTTCACTTGCTATAAATCAGGAGCTATTTTATTTCGGACAGTTGTTAATTTGTTTTTCAAGTTGTGAAATTCATTGTTCATGGACGAGCACTGCAGGACTTCATGAACAAATTTGTTTTGCTGAATAAACAGTTAATCATCATCCTCAACAGTCAGCATTGCTATTGCACTGAAATCAGTTGAATGATGGGGAAAGCAAAAAACATTGATATAAACAGAACGTTTTTAGAAGAGTTGTGCATTCGTAAAATGTAAATGAAACAATGGGAGTAAAGCTTTTCAGAAGCCAAAAAGGATTCGTGATTGGTGAGAAAGCTGTTTTTTTTTCAAATGTGTGGAACACAATTGATTAGCTAAAGCGAGTAGTTCAGCGCAAAACCCAACAACTTCATTTTGCTTAGTGAACAGTCGAGCATAAAGGAATCACAAGTTTTATTGTTTTCACTTCACTTGCTATAAATCAGGAGCTATTTTATTTCGGACAGTTGTTAATTTGTTTTTCAAGTTGTGAAATTCATTGTTCATGGACGAGCACTGCAGGACTTCATGAACAAATTTCTTTTGCTGAATAAACAGTTAATCATCATCCTCAAGAGTCACCATTGCTAGTGCACTGAAATCAGTTGAAGGATGGCAAAAGCAAAAAAACTTTGAAACAAACAGAACGTTTATAGAAGAGTTGTGCATTCGTAAAATGTAACTGAAACAATGGGAGTAAAGTTTTTCAGAAGCCAAAAAGTATTCGTGATTGGAAAGCAAATCTGATATATTTTTTTTTCAAACTTGTGAAAGACAAATGATTAGCTAAAGCGCGTAGTTCAGCACAAAACCCAAAAAATTCATTTTGCTTAGTGAACAGTCAAGCATAAAGGAATCACAAGTTTTATTGTTGTCACTTCACTTGCTATAAATCAGGAGCTATTTTATTTCGGACAGTTGTTAATTTGTTTTTCAAGTTGTGAAATTCATTTTTCATGGACGAGCACTGCAAGACTTCATGAACAAATTTGTTTTGCTTAATAAACAGTTAATCATCATCCTCAACAGTCACCATTGCTAGTGCACTGAAATCAGCAGTTGAATGCTGGCGAAAGCAAAAAAAATTGATATAAACAGAACGTTTATAGAAGAGTTGTGCATTCATAAAATGTAACTGAAACAATGGGAGTAAAGCTTTTCAGAAGCCAAAAAGGATTCGTGATTGGTGAGAAAGCTGTTATTTTTTTTTCAAATGTGTGGAACACAATTGATTAGCCAAAGCGAGTAGTTCAGCACAAAACCCAACAAATTCATTTTGCTTAGTGGACAGTCAAGCATAAAGGAATCACAAGTTTTAATATTTTCAATTCACTTGCTATTAATCAAGAGCTATTTTATTTAGGTCAGCTGTTAATTTATCTTTCAAGTTGTGAAATCCATTGTTCATGGACGAGCTCTGCAGGACTTCATAAACAAATTTCTTTCGCTGAATAAACAGTTAATCATCATCCTCAACATTCACCATTGCTAGTGCACTGAAATCAGTTGAATGATGGCGAAAGCAAAAAACATTGATATAAACAGAACGTTTATAGAAGAGTTGTGCATTCGTAAAACGTAAATGAAACAATGGGGGTAAAGCTTTTCAGAAGCCAAACAGGATTCGTGATTGGTGAGAAAGCTGTTATTTTTTTTTAAATGTGTGGAACACAATTGATTAGCCAAAGCGAGTAGTTCAGCACAAAACCCAACAAATTCATTTTGCTTAGTGAACAGTCAAGCATAAAGGAATCACAAGTTTTTTTCGTTTTCACTTCACATGCTATAAATCAAGAGCTACTTTATTAAGGTTAGCTGTTTCAAGTCTTGATATCCATTGTTCATGGACGAGCTCTGCAGGACTTCAGAAACAAATTGCTTTTGCTGAATAAACAGTTAATCACCATCCTCAAGAGTCACCATTGCTAGTGCACTAAAATCAGTTGAATGATGGCGAAAGTAAAAAATTTTGATATAAACAGAACGTTTATAGAAGAGTTGTGCATTCGTAAAATGTAAATGAAACAATGGGAGTAAAATTTTTCAGAAGCCAAAAAGGATTCGTGATTGGGGAGAAAGCGATTTTTTTCAAATGTGTGGAACACAAATGATTAGCTACAGCGAGTAGTTCAGCACAAAACCCAACAACTTCATTTTGCTTAGTGAACAGTCAAGCATAAAGGAATCACAAATTTTATTGTTTTCACTTCACTTGCTATAAATCAAGAGCTATTTTTATTTAAGTCAGCTGTTTATTTATTTTTCAAGTTGTGAAATCCATTGTTCATGGACGAGCTCTGCAGGACTTTATAAACAAATTTCTTTTGCTGAATAAACAGTTAATCACCATCCTCAAGAGTCACCATTGCTAGTGCACTGAAATCAGTTGAATGATGGCGAAAATGAAAAACTTTGATATAAACAGAACGTTTCTAGAAGAGTTGTGCATTCGTAAAATGTAAATGAAACAATGGGAGTAAAGTTTTTCAGAAGCCAAAAAAGATTCGTGATTGGGGAGAAAGCTATTTTTTTCAAATGTGTGGAACACAAATGATTAGCTACAGCGAGTAGTTCAGCACAAAACCCAACAACTTCATTTCCCTTAGTGAACAGTCAAGCATAAAGGAATCACAAGTTTTATTATTTTCACTTCAATTGCTATAAATCAAGAGATATTTTATTTAGGTCAGCTGCTAATTTATTTTTCAAGTTGTGAAATCCACTGCTCATGGACGAGCTCTGCAGGACTTCATAAACAATATTCTTTTGCTGCATAAACAGTTAGTCATGAGCCTCAACAGTCACCATTGCTACTGCACTGAAGTCAGTTGAATGATGGCGAAAGCAAAAAACATTGATATAAACAGAACGTTTATAGAAGAGTTGTGCATTCGTGAAAGGTAAATGAAACAATGGGAGTAAAGTTCTTCAGAAGCCAAAAAGATTCGTGATTGGGGAGGAAAGCTGTTAATTTTTTTCAAATGTGTGAAAGGCAAATGGTTAGCTACAGCGAGTAGTTCAGCACAAAACCCAACAACTTCATTTCCCTTAGTGAACAGTCAAGCATAAAGGAATCACAAGTTTTATTATTTTCACTTCAATTGCTATAAATCAAGAGCTATTTTATTTAGGTCAGCTGCTAATTTATTTTTCGAGTTCTGAAATCCATTGTTCATGTTCGAGCTCTGCAGGACTTCATAAACAAGTTTCTTTTGCTGAATAAACAGTTAATCATCATCCTCAACAGTCACCATTGCTAGTGCACTGAAATCAGTTGAATGATGGCGAAAGCAAAAAGCATTGAGAACGTTTATAGAAGAGTTGTGCATTCGTAAAATGTAAATGAAACAATGGGAGTAAAGCTTTTCAGGAGCCAAAAAGGATTCGTGATTGGTGAGAAAGTTGTTAATTTTTTTTTCAAATGTGTGGAACACAAATGATTAGCTAAAGCGCGTAGTTCAGCACAAAACCCAACAACTTCATTTTGCTTAGTGAACAGTCGAGCATAAAGGAATCACAAGTTTTATTGTTTTCACTTCACTTGCTATAAATCAGGAGCTATTTTATTTCGGACAGCTGTTAATTTGTTTTTTAAGTTGTGAAATTCATTGTTCATTGACGACAGGACTTCATAAACAAATTTCTTTTGCTGAATAAACAGTTAATCATCATCCTCAAGAGTCACCATTGCTAGTGCACTGAAATCAGTTGAAGGATGGCGAAAGCAAAAAAAACTTTGATGTAAACAGAACGGTTATAGAAGAGTTGTGCATTCGTAAAATGTAATTGAAACAATGGGAGTAAAGCTTTTCAGAAGCCAAAAAGGATTCGTGATTGGTGAGAAAGTTCTTAATTTTTTTTCAAATGTGTGGAACACAATTGATTAGCCAAAGCGAGTAGTTCTGCACAAAACCCATCGACTTCATTTTGCTTAGTTAAAAGTCGAGCACAAGTCAATCACAACTTTTATTATTCACAATTCACGTGCTATAGAACAAATGTAGTATCTCGAGTACCAGAGATAATTTTAAAAGTTGAGAAGTTTTTCAGTACTTTTTCGGAAGGTATATGATTAAACTTCAGCAAGTATTTCATTGATTTATAATCCACAGCGAAACGCAAAGCGTAAGATTGTTCGATGTTCAACCTCCAGAAATTTGAGGTATTATCTCTGAATATTTCTCTTATCAAATTGCAAAGCAAAAAATTTGTTACAATTGTAAATTTTCGCAGTTGAGAACTGAAATGCGAACGCGAAGTTTCATTCTTTTAAACTTCATTTGTTTTCTCTTTTCTCTTTGCCTCTATGCGCAAAACCGAAGCAATACTGATTGACTATATAGCTACAATAAACAGTCATTTGCATTTCCTCAAAAGTTTCACTCGTTCATTTCGAAAGAATCAGCTTCGAAAAATCACAGGACTTCTAAAATCAAGCCTGCTCTCAGTTAAAAACAGAGGGAAAGGAAAGTATCGTGACCAACATAAAATGTTTATACCAACATCGACACACTAACAAAAAGTTCATATCCATAAACTGAAATGCATCTATATAACAAACATCAATTCAATCCACAACATCACTCATGAAGCAACACTCAGATGACAGGACAATCAAGATCATCAGTCAAAAATTTCACCGTCTTCGAACTCTAAAAGACTCATTTGGCCATTGTTTTTCTCGCACTCACTAAGCAAAAGCTTTTCATGTGTTGGGGATTGCAGAGAACACTTCTTCTCATGCAAATCACTGCCTCTAGCTGACATCTGATCGGGCATACCTGTGTTGCAAGACCCCGGTCCACTCTCTTTAATTGCATCTGCTTCAGCACCAAACTCACAGTGGATCAAACGTTTCTCAGGTCCATCGTTATCAGAACTTGAGGAAAGTTCAGCCAATAAACGCTTCATTTCTTCCTCGGAATATTTCTCCTGCTCCTCAAACTTTGTGTTCTTATATTTAAGTCGTTTTCTCCCTGAGTTCTCGAAACTTCCTGCTTTACGAGGCACTGGGGCTGCAACGCTGGAATTCTTCGCCAATTCCTGAGCTGCTTCACCGCTTTCCTGCTTCGTCCGAACTTCAACAAGAACAGACGCAACGCCTTGTTTCTCTCTTATTTTCGGACTGACAATCCCTTTCACCCTTTCCTGCTCACTCTGTTCTTTCTTTCTCTTTGGTCGTTTTCCATTGGACTTCGGTAGGAACAAATCGTCGCCAGATCCCATTAGGAGTTTGTGCAACTGTGGATTCATCGGATCGATGTTCAACCCAATGAAAAAAAGAGCTGAACTGTTGAACTTCGTCACCTGCTTTTTGATTTCTGACAGGGCATTGCTCACCTTCTTTTGTGCATCGCATTTCTCCGTGGTCCCAAAGCTACCTCCAGATAGCCGAATCAGTTGATTAATGGCAACTTCAACTTCTTTCTCTGCATTTTCGAAAGTTCTCTTGAAATTGGCTTGAAGAAAACCAACAGCAGCGGCCGACGACAGCATTTGATGAACCGAATTGATGAAAGCTTCATACGTGTAATCCGTTTGCGACGTGTGAAGTTTCAGACAGCAAGCGCATGCAGAGCTCGTAGACAGCGAATACCTGCTACGTGTGAAGATAAAAATGCATTTAAAAATACCTGCCACGTGTGTATTTCCAGACAGATCAAAAGCATGCCATCAGCGCCTATATAACAACCTGTCAATCATAAAAGAACGTTTATAAAAGGTCAGATCAATAGCGGTCAGCAAGTAAAAGAACAAGGAAAGAAACACGAAAACCTTTCCATACCTCCCATCCATCCCACCCGCCCTGCTCCCTACCCCCCCCCCCCCTCCACCCACCCTAATCATACTCAAACTTTTCATTGTTTCAAAAAATACGACTTAGCCTAGTGGTGCGCAAACGTTTTTATGCCCTAATCAAACTCAACAGACCCCGGTTCGAATTCACCTCGCAGCGCTCAAAATGCATGCAAAACGCTAGGCTACATGTTTAAGGGACGCTAAAACATGATAAGATTAGGAGCTTAAACATGGTGACATAGCATTCGAGTTAGAATTAATATATAGATTATGTGAATTTTTTTGTTTCTACGCCGTTTGAAAAAATACAGCCATAGTCAGAGAGCCTATATGCACCTCACAAAAGGGGCAACCAATGCAATTACCTTGATCATCATTTAGTTTTAGTAGTCGTAAGATAGTTCTTTTTGGTTTAACAACCATTCAGTGTCCAAGTTGCTTATAGCTGTTGCAATTTTCAAATTTAACTGCTGAGTTTAACATGCCGCAAAGAACGGGAAACTTACAAATACTGAAGTGGCTATGAAAACAATTTGTTATCTTTTAATTGGCTTGTACTCAAGCAAATTGTCGGATTCAACAAACGAAATTGATTTGGCTTTATCGTATGCTAGGCAATAATGACCCATTAACCTTGAATGTGAAGATGTGTAATACATTTCTTACCCTCGGATCATATACCAATTCAAATTGACAGAGCAGTCAAGTGGCAAAGTTCAAAGAAAGCTGCGTCAGTAGTAAATATAGGTAGCACTGGGAAAGGGGGGTGTTATCATGCCATGGGGATAATAGGGTATAGATTTGCATGGGGATAATAGGGTATAGATTTGCATGGGGATAATAGGGTATAGATTTGCATGGGGATAATAGGGTATAGATTTGCATGGGGATAATATGGTATATAATTGCATGGGGATAATATGGTATATAATTGCATGCGGATAATATGGTATATAATTGCACGCGGATAATACGTTATATAATTGCATGCGGATACGTTCTTATGCGGATAATGTGGCGGTAATTGTCTCGCCGTCTGACTTTTTTTCCCCTAACTTGACCGTCCGCTTATTGAACTTAGGCTAAAGAAACTTTCGTACAAATTGAACTGAAAATAAAAATTGAATCAGGGGCGTTCAAATTAAAGCAACACTCCAAACAAAATCTGAACAAATCTCGCACAAAGTATTTCTCAACACTATTCTGAATTCAACAAACTATGAAATTGAGTTTGTACACTGTCCCTTTCACTGTTCGCCGCTACTTTCTGTAGCTTCTAAATCAATGAATGAACAAAAACTTTGTTCCTCCTCTGAGCTGCTTCTATCAAAGTCAACAATTTGGTCATCAGAAGTGTCCTCATCTCTTATTCCTCCCGCATTAATGAAACCAGGATCGGGCGGCGAATAGTGGCTGGCATTGTCCAGAAGTAGGTTCAAGTTATCGCTACAGTGTTTTCTCATTCTTTTCTTCGGGGGTGGTAGATATGTTGGAAAGTCCCAATCCACTTCAGTGTCACGAAAAATTTCACTTAAATTGTCACTATTCTCTGTACTGTAATCCCAACTTATCTGACTTTGGTGAGGATCAAACCATCCGAGCGAACTAGACGTTTCGCTTTGATTATCGCCCACCACAGAAAAGTGTCCATATGGGAGCGTTCGCAACCCTTCTCCGCAGATATATCTCTTATTATCAAATGCGGATAGAGATATTTTATTAGCTGTCACCGTTTTCAGTACATGATTTTTGGATGTTATTCTTGTATTTACCGCTCTAACTGGTTTCGATGTTTGGAGAGTTTCTTTATATAATTCGTGGGTGAGAAGTTTTTGGGCTGCCCTGGTCACACCTTTAGCAGACAACTTGCGACAACCTAAACAAGGTAAACATGTTTTACAATAAGCTATTAAGTTTTGTTATGTAGTTTCCTCCGACGCACTTATCTTGCATTCAAATTACTGAGGGAAGGGGTTAAAAATTATTCATTATATGGACTCACTTTTTGATGTGATTGAATACATCTTGGGTTTGAGGCACACAAACTCGGATATATAGTCTCCACTGAATTCGTCCTTGAATTTAAGGACTTCAGACTTATTGTTGTTGTCGTGAACTGGGTGGTATTCTGGATAGGATGAAAAATCGAATTCGTTTTTTACTTCCGCAGATTGGTTTGCTAAATCCTCATACAGATCGTTTGACTCAATTCTATATAAGAGGCTGTCTGTATCCGAGTACAATAGACGACATTGAAAGTTTTGTCGCAAAACTTGATAATGAAAGCGGTACATATAGTACTTAGACAAGTCGAGCACAGTTGCACCCACAATAGTCGGCGTATTCCATGTTATAATTTTCGGCTTGCTGCACATAGCGGCCATGTTCTCCCCAAATATTTTGAATCTCTCAAATTCGAATTTCGAAACAAGTTTTTCTGCTCTCTCCGCATTTCGTGTAATTTCCACCCTCGACTGTCGCCTTTTCGACTCAATTGTTTTGCCATATACAGAATTATTCATGAGTTTATAATAATTCTGTTGGAATTTATTAGTTGCGTTTTTCCGCATATTGCTATTCAATGGTAATATACGGTTCGAGCCATCGTTCCTGATTGAATTGCAGCACGCGGTGAAGTTTCGTTATACGTAATCCAAGTTGCACATATAATTGGAGTAATTTATAATGGACTACGTAGTTCTTCTTGTCAAACAGTGTTTGCAGTAGTTTAGGGACCTTAGCTTCAGGAATATTGTACTGCTCTTTTAGGTTGATTTGGAAATCGCTTAGCCACACGTCTTGTACAATTTCCTTTACAGGCGCTAGCGGATAATCCTTTTGGTTGTCGTGAACGTCTGTAGGACACTCCAGATCCACTTCAGCAAAGTAGCCGATGGCAGAATCCTGAGGCATATTCAAGATCTGGCTAATGGAAACTTCATTGGCAAATCTAAAGCTTCCGATCGGAAGCAGCTCTTTCTGCATGACACCCCCATACAAATTATTAGCGTCGAGGCACAACCCGAATGTGGAAGCCTCTTCTGGGTTGAAGCCCGGTAAGAACTGATTGTTGGCTTTGAAGTACCTCGTTTCGAATACGGAAGTAATTCCGCCTCTTACTGACTGTTCAATCATGTGCAGGTGCTCGGGTTCTGTCAAAAGTTCTACGCGTGCTTTTGTTATCCGTAAAGCTGCATCTTTTGCCATATTTGGCGCTGTGAAAAATTGCGCCACGTCCAATCTGTATGTCTGGAAACTGATTTTGCGACAGTATTCCGAACAGCAGGCCAGAAGGGCAACGTCCAGTTTCAAATAGGAATCGTGGTAGTCCTGCATTGTCTCACAGTTTAGCAGCTGCCACATCTTCTTCGCTTTATCCAATTCGGACTCATTGATTGATATTTTTCCGTTTTCCAAAGAATTAGTCCATTTGCTGAGAGCCGGCAGCTCCCTCTCCGCAAACTTTGACCGGTCGCTCATGTAGGAATAAGGGTAATAACCCTTCTGCTTCAGAAGTTGTCTGTCAGGTGCAGGAATATGGGCGAACATAGACTCCATTATACCAAACTCTGACTCTGGCAAGGACTCCACCAGCTTTTCGAGAGATCCGTTGAAGAGTTTGTAAGAATCAACGAAGCGTAGATCTTCGTAAACAGGTACGACCTTCTTGTCAGCCCTCTCAACTCTATCAACTTGCACTCCCAGCATCATTGCAATGTATTTTTCGTCTGTTGCTGGTATGACGTTGATTGTTGTTGTCGGTTCGCACTTTTGCAGACTAAGACAAATATGATGGAGGTCATAATTTTGGATGTTGTGTCCAATTACGGGAATAAAATTGGAATTCCGGCGCGCTCTGTTACACTGTGGGTGGGCCCAACCCAGGAAGCCGCCGCTGTAATGGCAGTGGTCCAGATCTTTTTCGTCAGTTTCTGAGAATTCGTTTTCACAAATCCAACACTGTTTGCTCGCATTTTTATGAAGTGATGATCGGTCACCACGGAAGAAAGGGTGTTTGCGCTTCTGTTCGTGTATATCCTTAGCAAGTTTATGAATCATATGAACGAAATTTTGCATGCAGTTTTCCGAGCTGTCCAAATGAGTAAATTTGGGCTCGGGGTTGCCGTGTTCAATAACAGTCAACGCAAAGCCACATGGTTCGTGAACTTAAATTGGTCGCGATGAAGCTCTTTCTTCACTTGGAGCACAGGAGGCCACTGGTTTGAGAAACGACTCGAAATCAAAATAGATGACTAAGGGAGCAAACCAAGTAGCTGACCAGTTTGTGAATTTGTATAAATTACTGTCCGGTTTTGGCATGCGGATAACAGCTGGTGGATTATTACCGCAAACTTCAACATGATCCTTAAAGTAATTAACATCCTTGTGACACAAGTAAAGGCAGTTCCGGCATAAGTGAAGAGTTGACTTGAATTTGATGTTTTTGATGAAGCAGAACAGCCTGCACAAATCTTTGATAAGAACGTAATGGTTTTTATCATTCTCATAAAGAAGAAGCAAATCGAGGCTCAATTCGGAAGTTGTCCTTTTAGACACCCGCATTGGAAACAAATCTCGGTTTTCAAATCCAAAAACGTTAACCTCTACGTCGTTAAGTGTTTCAAACTTATCAATGTCATTGAAACCCATGGGCATTGAAAACTCACCAGCAGGCTGAAGCTATGACATGTTTTGATAGAACTCGGGTGATGTTAGCTTTAAAGAGTCATTTCGTCCTTCTTCTCCCTCAAAATTGTTGCACTTAAGATAGGAAGCTGCGATAAAGCTGTAAATGAAACAGTTGTTGTCTGTATGGTTCCTTATGTTGAGAAGGGCTCTACAATTTTGTAACTTTGTTGGTAAGGCAATAAATGAAGATCCAGTGGCCGGTCTGTATTTGGCGAACTTAATATTGATGCGAATAACTCTTTCCAACATCCAACCACTTCCAGAAGAGGCAAAGGTGAACAACACAGCGAGCATTTTTTCCACCATTTCTACAAAATTGTCATTTGAGAGCCCTTCAGCGTACACAGGAGTCATCAGAGAGTTAGCGAAGATAGTGATACGCTCGTCGTCTTCATCAGGCTCACGAAATTGTTTGAAAAGTTGCAGTTCTGCTGAGAATTGAACTTTTTGCGGGCCCGCTGATAGTTTTTGATCAATCAGTTCCTGAATTCGCTCCTGTTTGAACTTCATGAACGCCTGGAGGTCTCTTGCTGGCATCATTTCGTCATCCGTGGGTTCTATTGAGTAGGATTGAAGACTGCCATTAAAAGCTGACTGATCGGAGGGTTGAGTAGGTTGAAACTCAGCACCAAAGACTGGAATTGAATGAACTGACCTTGCATGTTGGGCATAGAGGTGCGAACTGTTGAATCCGAGGTGGCAAGCCCGACAACAGTTTGTGAACCTTGAATGTTGAGTTTGCATGTGTTCCTCCAGTTCTGACATTTTTCGAGATGTAAACTCACACAAAGAACAGTGATAAGTTGGTAATTTCATTTCATCTGGATGAAATTTTTTTTCATGGCGAGAACGATTTCCTCTAGTGCTAAGCACAGAGTCGCAATGCCGACAAGCAAAAGTCATGACGATAGAATATAACAACTTGACTTGAATATAACAACTTAATTGAATTTAGGAAAGAATTGAATGATTCGGAAAACTAGTATTGCACTTTGTGGTAATTGCATTCGCTACGAAGGGTGTTACATGAAGGCAATCTGTATAACAACGTAGTTTGGTGGGCGCCAATTTCAAACATTTGAAACCGTCAAAGTTTATTGGTTGAAACTGGCGGGAAATTTTCGGTTCGAATTTTTATTGAAAATAAACGCAAAAAAGATATAAAACACTTTCCGATTTCAAAACTATGTGCTAGTAGACCCTCAGAGGGGTCATACCGAGTGTTGTTTTTGTGAATCACCTAAAAAACGCATTTCAAAAAGCGGAGAAACATGTTAATTTCTTTTGAGTTTTTCAAAAAATTATTATTTTAGACCTCTTAAAAAACGGGTGGTTAGAGTTGTCCTACGCTGTCAAGTGTGATGAGCAAAATTGCTCCCCGGGACGAAAAACATAGGACCGCACTAAAAAATTGCTCTAAAACGAACCGAAACAAAGTTATTTTTTCTGTCAATCATCATAAATCAATGTCATTAAATGACAATTACATGACAGAAACATGTGTCTTTTTTCTGAAGTCTTTTTCGATGACAGGTGTTATGAGAGAAATTGATGCAGTGGGCCCACAATGTGCAAAAATGCAAAGAAACGCGATCTAACATCTTTCCTTAGGGTACTTCATATGCTAATTAATGCCAGATGTTAATGTGACATTGATGACCAGATGTTTTGGAAATCGGTGAAGGAGCCATTTTTCGGCCATGATGCTTATGACCAAAAACATCCAGCATGTTCCCACAAAGACATTGGTATAAAAAAATTTCCATTTTTTTCATTAATTAGCAATTATGTTAATTAGTCACTAATTAGCCGTTAATTAGGCGCTAATTATCTCCGTAATGGTTAAGTTAAATTTGACGAGCGTGATGAGATGTTTTGCAGGACACAGTGTGCTGAGAACCCCTGCACCATCAGTTTCATCCCAAGTGTTTTTTGAAGCCCTCATTTTTGGGGTCAAAGGTCAGAGGTCATCTATCAAAAAAATTTTTTTTTCTCAATTTTTTCAAAATTTTTTTTCACAAACCTGCCTTTTTTACCCTGTTGAACGAGAGCGCAAAGCTAAGCGGTGCTGCTAGAGGACGTAAAAACGTTTTTCAACAGAACCTAATGACATCATTTGGGTTTTCAAGTGCAATTTTTCAAATTTTATCTCTGACGGATTACAATTTTTGACAACTTTTCCAATTTATGAATTGGTTTCAGAGTTCATATGCTGCTACTCTTTTGGCATAATGTTAACAGGTCTTTTGAGCCAAAAACCGCATACATTTTGCAAAACAGAAATTGTGTTAATTCCATATAACTTTAGGCTTAAAAAGCAGATGTTTAGAATTTTTATTGATTCGAAAGTCTAATTGTGGATTATTACCACGAAAACTAAACAGTTCATAGTGATTGCAGTACATGAATGCCTGCTTGGAAAATGATATCTGTGATTGCGTCATAGGGGAAAGTAAAAATCTTCCCAGAACAAGTCCGAACATGATCACTTACTTGAGTTATATTTTTGTCTAAGTTTTGAATAGAAAAACAAAACGGACAAAAAAGAAGTTGTATTTCAAATTCAAGAAATAGAAACGAAGTAAAATGTATAACACAAACACGCAAAAATTAACATCACAAAATTGAAACAGTTTTTTATATGAAAGTAAAGTTTCAAGTTCTAATTAAGTTAATTTAATCGAATAAGTTCATCAAAGAATTTTCTGGTCGTCACTTTTTTGGTGCACCGCTAACGTTTGGAGTCTCTGAACAAGTGGGTGTTTGGAAACTGTCGCTCAGAGCCTCTCGCTTTGGCGTTTGAAAAGTTGTTCCGGACAGAACGTTCTCGTCAAAGTTATCAAAATCGTTTGGAGGTTTCCTGATTTCAGCAAAGAGAGATGGGCTGGGTGCCGGCGTAACAGTTGGACTTGGGTCAATTGCCGGTGTTGTGGGTAGACTAGATAGTGTCGATTCACTGTTTGGCGAATCCGGTGATGAAATGATTCCCCACAAATTGGCCAAATCATCACAAGCTTGATATGCTCCGAGTTGATTTTCAAACAAGGGTACGCACTCACAGTCGTAGCGGTAGAGAATTCGTTTGGTTTCTTCAGGTAATGTGTCCATATTACAATCTTGAAATGCTGGCAATACTTTTGCAGGTAAGTGACCTCCTGAGGTAAGAATGCTGCATTTTTTCGGGCAGGGCGGCAATTGCCTTTATAAGAAGCTTTGGAAGAATACAGTGATGGTAAGTGTTCCAGACATTGTCTTGTTTTCGTTGTTGGATGAGAACAACAAAGTTTTCATAAACTGTTCGATAAACCAGATTTCTTTCACAGGAAGACTCTGATTCTGCGAGAATTTTAACCGACAATTCAAAAGTTAAGTGTTAAAAGAATTCAATTAAACAGTTTCGAATTTGTTGCTGGAAACAAACTGCAATTTGACTCAACACATATATGAATGCCGCCGAATTATAGCTCAGGGTTTCTGTGTACAACTTTTGCATTAGTTTCACGTAAGCTAGAGGGTCACATCTGTTTTTAATTTTGAGCCAACATACACACAGTTTTAACTTGAGCGTACCAAAGATTGTTATCTAGGGTTACATCTGTTTTCAATTAACTGTTGTTATATATTGTGTTCAATGTGTAGTTTCTTATCTGAGGTCACATGTGCTTTTAATTTGTTGTGTATATGATTGCTCTATGCCTTTGAAATTGTGTTCAACATGTAAGTTTCTTATCTGAGGTCGCATCTGTTTCTAATTTCTAGTGTATATGAGTGCTTCGAAATTGTGTTCAACATGTATGTTTATTATCTGAGGTCGCATCTGTTTCTAATTTCTAGTTTATATGAGCGCCTTATGCATGTGAAAATTGTTCAAAAGATCACATTCGTGCACCATATGTTTGCCATAAAAATTGTAATGAACAGACTCAAGTGCGCCGTAGGCGTACTTGAGACTGTACTCGCCAATCATTTGTTTTTAATTGAGTGTTTGATGACACACGCGTAATCCAAGCCTGCCGCCGCCCCTGAGTTGGAGCGTTCACAATAATTGTTAAGGGAAATAATATCAAGTTGCGCCATGCCTTTCACTTCCACTAAAGACACAGAATTCGGCGATTGTTATTTCGACATTTCAAAAACTGATAAGCGCTTGATCAGAGCAACTGTGAAAACGTATGAAGGGACGGGTAGCTATGTGTTTCTAAAGTTGTTCAAGAAAGCGGAAAGCGATTACAAATTTCAGCAGAGAGTTTCTCAAACTGTTCAAAAATTTGAGAACTTGATT
Source organism: Convolutriloba macropyga (assembly GCF_964194025.1). Classification (NCBI taxonomy): domain Eukaryota; kingdom Metazoa; phylum Xenacoelomorpha; order Acoela; family Convolutidae; genus Convolutriloba; species Convolutriloba macropyga. The sequence continues at coordinate 8,401 of NW_027449456.1, read as the reverse complement.
GAAAAGTCAGCAGATATACGCTCTCAGTTCACAGAAGAGGAATCAACAAAACCCCCTCCAGCAAAAAAACCACGATTCCAACAAAAGTCAGAAGAAATTTCCAAGACCAGCAACAAAAATGGTTGAGGCGATGTACGAGCGTTCACCACATTACTTTAAACAATTTCAAAAACAGTTCAAGTTTCAGATTGTCGAAGAGAAACCTACCCTTTCTAACACAAATGTTTATGCAGTGTGTGCCCATTTTGATTCTGAGTTTTGCGGCTTATTAACTAACCATTATCACGTTTTGCTTGGTACAACAACTTTCGAAAAGGAAACTTTGAAAAGAAACCAAAATTTTCCTGTGCCTTGTATTTTTACAACCTTCAAATTCTTATTTTCGACTGCAACAACTTTGGAGACGAATGGGGCCTTTTTTTTCAAAGCTCAAATTGGCGGTTGAATTCAACAGCTCCGCAGATAAAGTTGACTCACAAACAGTACGCAAACAACTGCCAGCTTTTGCCTGCCACAATAATATGAAAATTAGCAATGCAAAACAAGTGAATATAAATCAAAAACCCTGTGCAAAGATGCCAGTAGTTGCTCAAAAGACGATCTACAACGCCCGTCCTCCATCGAAAAAAGTTCAAACTGATTTTGTTAATAGTGAAACTATCCGAAGAGTTGAAAACATTTTGTCTGGTCCTCATTCTGGTGCTTTTTGTCAAATTATGGATATTTTTGTTAGTGGATACGGAAAATTGAATATTGATACTGATTTGTTGAGTGTTCGCCTTGTGTACGAAGAAAAAATTAAATTTTGAAAAAATAGTTTGTTGCCATCAAGGAAGGGTTAATAGAGCATATGAAAAGCAAAGCGAATTAATTGAGCATCACTCAGTTTTACAATTTTTTGTGAGTTAAAAATATAATGAGCAATATAAATACAAAAAAGTCCACAAAGTTTTGAGTTTTTACTTTGAATTGGCTGATCCTTCAGTAACTGATAAAATTTTGCATTTTCTTCTAGAGAAATTATTCTTTGGTAGACATCTTTGTATGACGAAATAGACTGTCCGAGAGGATCAGCAAAGAACAATTGATCCTCCTCCTCTTTCTGGCACAATAGTAACCAATGGGTGCCAAAACTTTCTGCAGTTGCTGCGTTAACAATTAGGAAACTGTTTGGTTTCAACTTTTGGGGAAAATTATTTGCAGCGAAGACACCCAGAAATTTATGCTTGAGTAAAGCACATAATAAGCACATTGAATAAGATCATTGATATCATCTTCGTCCATTTTTTTAGTTTGTCAAAATGTGATTCTTTGATACTCTTCTTGCAATATCAACAAAAATTGTACTAGCTTTTTCACCAATAATGAAAATTTCAATATTGTTTGGTAAGGCCACAGAAAATTTTAACTCAACAGATATTGAACAGTTTGTCAGTTCAGGGTGAATAAAGTCATGGGATGCTTGTTGGGTACTGGTCAAATCAAAAACCGTTATAAATTGGTTTGGGTAGTCTGTCAAACTTATTCCATGTCCATTATCAATGTAAGCTAGATCCGATATTGTATTAAAGTAAAGACGTTTGTCGTCAGCTGTAGATATTGGACTATCTGCCACAGACAAACCTTTTCGATATACATAAATCTGCTCTAGGTTAAATTTTCGGAAATGAAATGGATTTTGCCGGTTGTTACCCAGAAAAGCTTCATTTGTATTTACGCAGATCGCCAGTCGGCGAATAGGTTCTCTCGCAAATGTATCTTCTTGTTTCCAGCTTTGTAGACCCGTTGAAGCCAGAAGCGTTTTTGTGAGCGTTTCAAGGTAAGGATAGGAGGCGGGACTACTCAATAATGTTTTCTTAATGGCGGACACAACAGTGTCATTAAGGGTCATCTTCCTCACATACAAATTAGCTTCGACAATTTTTACTTTGTATTGTTTCGCAGCATCATCAGACATTATAACAAAATTATCAATTGAGCGTCTGAATGCAATTCGAAGTGTCACACCACTTAGCAGATGTCTGTCGCAAGTGAAAAAGTCTACAGCAATTTTGCCATAGAAGGTGTATTCAGCTGATTGTCTCACCAAAGTTTTTCTTCTGTTCACTTCTGCAGTTGATAGCGTTCCCGGGTTTTCCTCATAAGAGTAGCCCTGACTGGCCAGCCATGTATTTTTTGCATCTTTATTATGTGAGAACTCGGTCTAAATGAAACTTTTGTGAGCATAATTTCCGTTAGCGTTTGAAATTTTCAGTCCATTAGCAGACACTGTACAATCAGAGAATAGTGAATGTAACACATTATTGCAAAAGTAGGGAGAATCTGTTTTTGTAATGTCAGCGGCGGCTGTAGCGTCATATTTCAAATCAGCTTCAGAAGACTGGACAATTTTACATTTAACTTCGAGGAAAATTTTTTGTAAATCACTGAAGTTGTTTCTGTCACCAGCGACTTCAAATTCTAACAAACATGGGTCCGTTTGGGCTGTAGATTGGACCCAATTTTTGACAAAAACTACCATTAAAAGTCACCAGCAGTGAGGGTTTTTCAAATAAATCCAATGAGCTGTGAGTTGCTTCTGATGGTAACAAATTAGCGATCATCGTTCACTTTAGCAAAAAAATCCAACCGACTTCTTTCTGCGTATCTCGCTTACTTTCATTAGCTTGCCTCGTATTGATTTCCTCCGACGTGAAGTAATTCGTCGAGAGCCGCCAGTCTGTTTTTTAACAGTTTTTGAAATTGTGTTCTTAATTGCTTGTTTAGGAGATTTTTTGTTGCCCACTACATCCAGAATCTCTGGTACACTTTGTTTCAGGAGCTCTTTCCCGATACGTTTAGCAGTTGGCAAAATGAAGCGACGTGCTAGGGGCAGTGCAACACGTCCAATTCTTGCAGCTAAAGCTCCAAAACCACTTCCTCTTTGTCGATAATGTCCAGAGAAATGAGGCAAAGACGTCGCTTGATTAGCATAGTAGGAATCCATTTTATTGGGAAAACTTTTTGAATTGTAGTGTTAGAATAACTTTTACAGTTCCCAAAAACGGAACTAATTGTCCTGTTTCCGTCCGCAGTTCATTTGAAATTGATTGAATTGTGTTGGTCAAAAGTTTTTTGTAGTCTAAATTTGTAAAAACGATCCGATGAGTTGGTTCAAGCTCACATACACTACCGTTTTTCAGACGTTGTTTTGAATCAATGACTCTCAAAAGAGGCGCCTTAGTGTCACCGACGTATTGGTATTCAATTATGTTTGTATAGATGAAAATAAGATGCTTTCCAGCACAAAGGTCGGCTGGAAATTCCCCATAATATGCTTTTGTATCATCACTTTTCATAAGCCTGTTTTCATTTGGATTCATTTTGTACCCAATATGAATTCCGTTACTGTCAGGAATACCTTCAAAGCCAATGATGCTGGGGATTTCTTCACTGGGAAACGTAATTCCCTCATATTTCCCTAGCAAAACTTCGTATTTTCCAGAGCTCTTAATTTCTCTGAAAGAAAAATTGGGTAATCCAACTGTGCGCTTAATTGTGGCAAGAAGTTGCGCCACCGTATCAAATGTTCCTGGCATAAAAGCTAGTTTTTGCCCGCTATAAGGTCTAGAAATAACATTGGCTCCAGAAAACATCTTTTGGGAATCTTCATAATCTTTTAAGTTGTATACAGTCAGATTTCCGTTTACAATATTTTCTATTTTTGTTGGGAATATGATTTCACTTAGCGCCACTCGCCAATCACCTGAAAGTTGGATTTTGTCATTAAAAAAATTCCGAAATGATGCAAGTGTGTTTGAATCAAATATTTCCATTGAAGCTGATGAAACCACGTGAACTGTAAACTCGTCTTCAAACCGGTTATTGGACATTTTCAACGAGAGGGAGCCTGACAAGTTGTAATTCTGGTTGATAAAATTTTCCTTGAATTGGTTCGTTGTTAGCGTCGACAAAAGAGTATGTTGGTGGGTTTAATGTAGGTATTCCCGTTATTTCAAAGACTTCGTCTGTGAATGATTGCTTATAACTTTTCCGGAAAGCTTTGTCCTTTTTAACTATTCTCACAAAATCCCCAATGTAAAACTTGGGCTTCTGAGTTGTGCTTTTTTGCGCGATCAATGACACTAACCGCGGCACATCCTTTTTGGTAACTTTATTTGGGGCAAGTTTGGTTACCCGATTTACTCTCGAATTGATTGTTTTCACAAATTGGTCTAATTGGTCAATTTAGGAATATGTCCACTTTTCTTCAAGGTACCGATGAATTATCTTTTTTAGTGACCTAATGTTCCTCTCTGCAAATGCAGACTTTTTTTCGCTGAAAGTACTGTATAAATGAATTCCACGTTTGTTGCACAATTGTTTGAAAGCTCCAAGAAACTCTTTACCATCGTCAACCCACACTTTTTCAGGCTGCCTATTTTTGATCATCTTTTGGAATGCTTCAGCTGTTTCCGTCGCATACTTTGTTTCCAAGGGTTCCACACGCAAATATCTTGATAGACAGTCAACTGCTACCAAGAGATATTTTATGTTACGGTTATATTTTGCTAGTTTGTCAACGTGCGCCAAATCCAATGACCAAATCTCATTAATGTCCTTTACAAAAACTTTAAGCCGGGGAAATTTTAATCGAATTGAACGGTACTTTGTGAAAGACGGTTTTGTCTCCAAGTAGGACTGCACTTTGCCTAATGGTAGCTTGCTCTGATTATGTAAGCGTTTTGTGCTTCCATAGGAAGCTGGTCCTTTTAAATAAAGTTGTTCCAAACGTTTTACCTCAGGAGAAGAAAGACCATTTCGTTTGACTGGTCTCTTTTTTGTCTGTCGCTTCGTCACTTGTTTCTTCGTAATCTCTTGTTGGGTTTGATTTGGATCCACTGCTGAGGGGTTTTTCTCGGCTTGGGTAGAATTCTTGTTCACTTTCTGACGAGTTTTCCAAGATTTGCTTGGCATAAGTGTTTGCAACTAAATGTGGTGATATATCGAGAGCAGTCAAAATTTTTGAGTACTTTTTAATGTCAATTTTTTTTGTGCTTTGCTGTAAATTATACAAAAAAGTAGAAACTTTAACGCCCAGTGGTTTTTTATTGATATGAAGTACATCGTTTCCTCCAATGGAAATGACGTCAGATTGCATAATGTGTACAAGTAAGATTTCAGATCGCTTAATTTTGTTTTTCTCCATTGGTTCAAGTTCAGATATTATAGACTCAAATTGAGAAATTTTTTGTTTCTTTAATATTGGTTCAATCTCACTGTCTTCGCTGACTGGTTCTGATGTTTCTTCTTTAGTAGCCTCCTTGTTTTCGTAAACACTGCTCGAAGTTTCAACAAGCTTTTCCTCTTTTTGTGGTTTTTCAGATTGATTTCTTTGAAATAGTGATAGTTGAGCTGCCTTCTGTTCATAATTAGGATTTTCCAAAATTTCATTTTTTACAGGTTGATGTGAAAAAAACATTCGTTTTGGAATTAAAATGAATTCTTCCGTATGCATTATTCTTTTGTCAAGTATCGATAGCAAGAAAATCCAACAATTCTCACCAATTCTATTTCTTTGGCTAAAAGTTTCCTCTTTAGTTTCAAACTTGTTTGATTAGATAATAGTGTTTTGAATGATTTCTCGTAACCTTCTAATTTGGTTTTATTAACTGGAACGTTTCCATTGACAATATTGAGTAAGCACTCGCAAAGGAATTTAATGAACTTATTTGTAGCTGTCTTGATTGTTTTTCCTACTTTTGAGTCCGATGTATCTAGCATCTGCCGCAGCATACATAGTTCTTTCTCTCTCATCAGTTAAGTTGGTGATAACAGCTTTAGCTGATGGAAGATAGAAAATTGATGGACCTGGAGGAACAATATTTGAACAGTAACGTAAGACGTCGGATGTTTTTTGATCTAAGTCGATTAACAAATGACCAAACTGCTTCCTGATTGCTAGCTCATAACTTTCCTTCAAAAATTGTGTGTTATTCAGTTGTCGACCAATAAAATTAATTCGCTGTGTGTCTCGTGGTGATTTGAACAAAGTTATGTGTGTTGTATTCAAATCAATTGTTCTAGACCATTTGCTCTGTTGAAACAAGTTGTGTTTAACATATATCACACTAATGTTTCTATGTCGCCCCGCAGTTGCTAATTTAGAAAACTCTTTGTCGTTGAAAATTTCTTCACATGAATCGTCAAAAACAAGCAGACAGTTTTCTAACTCTGAAACGAGTTCAAAACCAGAAAACTGTTTGAATTCTACGTTCAATTTTTCTCTAATGACTGATAATTTGGCTGATCATGCTGATAAAAATAAAAGATTTTTTGAAACTCTGGGGAAAAAGTGCCATGTAGTAACATTTTGAAAATCAGCTCAGTTTTTCCGCAACACGATGGCCCGCAAACAGCCATGAACAACCTGTCAGAAGTTGAAATTATTTTGTTCATAACTTGGAATTAGGAAGAGCGTACCCAACTGTGCACGAGAGTAGAGAAAACCAAAATGTTGATTCTTCGCAATCAAGTTTGAAAAACACTAATTTGATCAGAGAAACAGTTATGAGAAATATTATTATTGAAATTTGTGTAAAATATACCACTTCTGATTGAGGTAATCTCGAATTACAGAACCTCCAAGACTGTCTTTCTTGGTGCTCGGCGTCGAAAACCAAGTCAGTTATACCTCCGCCCGAATCCAACTGATCTTCCGCTTGACTCATTTTAAAAATTTATTTGTGAAAAATGAAATGCAAACTTGTTACAAATTTATTCAGCGATATATATTTCATACAACACATATTCAGAGTCTTTGTCATCATTTCTGTAAGTGATTGTATAATTTGCATTTATTGAGTCTACTTTATCTCTGAAAACAATGGACTCTACATCGTTTTCTTTCACCCGCCGCTTGATTTCTTTGGGAAGACTCTCATCGTCCAGAGACATCAGAATTGGTACTGCACGCTTGGGCATAGGTAAAGGGGTTAGTTTCAGTCTTTGCGTTTTCTCTTGTATAGACATGGTACAATTAAAAGTATTCCACAAGAGAAAGATATTTCTTAAAAGCTTCTATTTCAGCGCCACCACACACAATCTGCTGTTTTCTCAGAATTGTTTGTCCACGAGAGTCAATTCTTTCCTCCTTGACTAGTGTTACAGTCAAGTGATTGTCGGGCGCTATGCAACTGTAGACTGTCAAACTTGGAGATAAACTCACTTGAAGCAGTGATGGATTTCTTCTCTGGACTTCTCTGGACGTCGATTCATTCATCAACCAGTGATAGAACAACAGGGCTTTCTTCCTCGCGCAATGCCTGCTCTTCTGTCTTTTTGGGCAACTCAGTGCATGTAGGTTGCAAACAGGTGTTTCTCGATACAACTTCAAATGTTCAACTTTTGGACAAGACAATATCTCTAAATTTATTACGTTTTTTTGAAGTAGTTCCGTGAGAGTACTTGTTTTCTCTTTGCCCTTGGCGTAAAATACCGCTAATGGAAATCGAAGAATAATGCTGTCTATGATTTGTTGCAAATAGCAGTAAGGATATTCTCCGGTTTCCCAGAGGAGACCGTGCAAAAACTTAGAAACCCACTGGTAAGACTTTTGATCACTTGACGAGAGCGTTCTGTATGAATTGGGAGGAAGAAATTATGTCGATAAAGTTCTCAGTAGCAATAGCAAGTTCTTTAACTATGAAGCCAGATTTATTCCGAAAACCTTCAAAGTCGAGAACAACCGCTCGTGATTTCAGCATTCCAACATACTGAACAATCGTCCTTTGAAAGTTTTCACGTAAAGACAAAATGCAAGGCCGGTCACGTGACCAAGATACTCGTTTGTTACTGGACAAGGTAAAACGTATGAGTAACCCGGTCCTTTTTCGCTAAACTCATAAACGAAACCCGCAGCGTCATGAAGAATAGCATGCAATCTGAAAATTTTGAAAGATTTGAAATATTTGTCCAGCGTCGTGTGCAAATCTATACCCTATTATCCCCATGGCATGATAACCCCCCCTTTCCCAGTGCTCCCTATATTTACTACTCACGCTCTGGAACGAAAAATTAACTCACGAAAGACTGGACGCATAAATTTGTCAAAAGCAAAAATCCAAACATCAATTACTATTATTTCACATTATATTAATGTATTATATCAAAAATATCACTTTTACATAAACAAATTAAAATTATATCAAAACATAAATAAAAAGCACGACATTCGAGAAATCGTATTCTGTGGCTCGTAAGATCGTATAAATAATTCGAATTCAAATCAACTTTTGTCAACTATGTTAACAATTGAGGTTTTCCCATTTTCTAAAAAAAAAACAGTTTTACTTGTGCTTTAACCCCCCCCCCCCCCGTGTTTATGAAACTATACTACCCATTTATAAAAAACCCGTTTAGC
>NW_027449455.1:0-15117 GCF_964194025.1 Convolutriloba macropyga | reverse complement strand
TTAGGAGCTTAAAAGCATTTTATTTGAAATCTAAAAATCACAATCATATATAAAATACTTTAGATAGCAAGTGTGATGCTCCTCAATTAAAATGATATCAGGTTTTTACAACAACCAAAATAAGCTCTCTTTATTAGGGTCATAAAGGTCTATTATAGATATCAGAGGGAGTCTTTGGCAATCAGTTGTGTCCTCTTCGTCTTCTATGATTTGTTTCCTTTTTAAACTTATCGCCCTGATAAAATCACTAATAACTAATAAATGTAACGGCTACTCTCCTATCTTTGACGATAAACGCTTTACTAACTAGGTGTTCTCAAATCTGACCCGATAACATATTTTTGCAGTTAAGTTTAGTGAACCGTATTATCCTTTATAGTGTAGGTTACCGTTGCATCATGGAATAATTGCATTATTTAATCTTTCAGCTTTAGTGAAGAGAGATTTCTCATCTGGAATTAATGAATTAGTTCTACTCAATAAATCACATGTTTTTATTATTTTCGTTACAACTCAAAAAACAATTGAAATTGTGAGAATCCCAAAAAACTAAAATTCAGCTTTTTTACAACACTATTACTATGAAAACTGTCAAGATTATTTCTCTATCAAACGTAAAACTGTTTTAGACTCATACTCACAAACTAAAATGCTGAAACTTCGTTTTTGTAAAGTAATTCGTCAAATGATTTTGAATTTTTAAGTCAATTCTAGCTCCTAACACCTAACTAGACTCGTCTTTGTTAAAGCCGGTAGAAGAAACTGCTCTTGTACATTACACAAAGTTTCTTTTTCGTAGTAATTTTGTTTCTAAGAGGAAAGGATCGAAAATTTCCAAACTAAATCTCTCTTCAACAATCCATTTATATTGTTCAATGGGTTAAATTGTTGTACACAGTAAAAAGGAGATAGCAGTAAGTTAATTACCACCCTAAAATTGTGTTCTAGTACGCACGGTATGTTAATTTAAAAAGACAAATGTTGCGAGTTTAACTGATTTTTGGTTATTTTTCAAGCTTTTTTATATCACAATTTAATTTGTTTTTCATACCAAAATGGCACGTTGGATTGTCTGTAGATAACGATTTCGAAAGATTGTTAACAGTTTTCTATAACTTTTCACTTTTTCAGTGTAAATTTGATATGATTTTAAGTTTGTGTAATTTTTTGTCGAAAATCCATAACATCAGAATCATAAATATTCTGACGCACTTTTATAGCTTATTTCGTAACTTGCGCGTACGTTGTATTATTTTTAATTTGATAGCGGAGGCAGTTCGAATTTGAGTTGGACTTCCTTTTCATGGATGATATTCTATCTAAGAGAGTTGGCAACAGGAGCAAATGAATTGAACTTTGATTAATGTATCTTTAATTTTCGCTTGCCATGCGATTCTGTTCTACTGCTTAATTTGCATTGAATGCATTTTTTCTCAGTTATCTTGTCTGCAACAATAAGAATGTAGAATTATGTTAGAAGACTAAATATTTTTTTCATTGTTTTGATCATTTTTTGAGGTTCTCGCAGGTGACGAGGTCAATTTTTTAAACCAAAAACTCAGATCATAAATGTTTAAGTATTTCTGAATGAGGCCAAAATGCACGCCATAAAATAGAGCCCCAGAAACCAAACCCTTTTTTGAGCTAGCTACAATACACTCAAAAACGTGAACGACGTAGAATATTATTACAAGAGAATTTGGCCAAGGTCATGAATCACCAACTATTTTAAGTTTGCTCAGAAACTTTTTCCGCATAGAAAGCTTTGATCAGAGGCAGTTTCGAACAGTTTCGACATTGTCCAGGGTCCGGGTCAGTTTGGTCTGGCCAAGGGTTTGGCTTGGGTCTGTGCAGCCTGGCCCAGGGTGGTCAATGTCTGTCTGTTCAGTCTGACCCAAAGCTAGTGTGCGGTCTGTTCGGTCTGAACCCCACTGTCCGCAACCCAAGTCCGCCTGGCCCATACCTATTTTGGGTCGAGGACCTCATCCAGGAGGAATGGAAAAGATTCAAAGTTTGCTATTGCAGCTGAATTCTGTTTTCTAAGTACTGAGTTTTCAAATACGTGACAGCAACTTTGATTTTCGGTGACGATGGCGCTTCTGCTGTATGGGGCAATCTACTCAGTTCTGGCAATGATCCAATACTCCTTCTTGCTTCTTCGAGGAACTGTCGATTGGAGAAATAAACAACTGAAAATGGACAGTTTCCACTTAATTGAAATGAAAAATAAAAGAATTAATTCCTTGGACGATTAATCGTTAAATGTTGTAAATAAGTAATTGATATAAAAGCGTAAACACCAAGGACAAGGGAAGGGATCAGTTAAATACTCTTTTCCACCTTGCCCGTCATGACCGTTTCATTCCGTAAAAACCAGAAGTAGAAACATATTTTATTATTTTTTAGTGGGTCTGGTTTTCTGGTTTTGGGAATGGTCCTGGTCGAACTCCTACCGGTATCCCGTAGGACCTCATTTTTGTCTCAATTTCTGAAAAGGAGTTCAACTGCACAGTTATCTATGTCCATGACATTTTTTTTTACCTATACGCCGCAAGAAACGAATAAAAAAAGAAGACACACTCATATCTGTCGAGGTCTTCGGATCCAAGAACATTGGCAATGTACTTTTGGAGTATTGTTTATGCTCGCTATTTTGTTGATACTAAACTTAATTCTTGGGCCTTTCCCCCATTATGCCCCCCCCCCCCCCTCGCGGAATTATAGTCCCCATTATGGCATTTAAACCATGATTCGGGGTGGAGTATACGCTATATAACCACTAAGCTGGGGGCTATAATGGGAAAGAGCCTCAATTTTTTTACAGATACCATAAGAGTTGCCATATCTATAACACATCGTTTCTAGAAGCTAAATTCCTGACTTTTTGATTGTTTTGATATAAATTTTTTTCCAAATTTTTCCCTTGAAAGAACTTAACACTTACTTTTACGTTACCTGTTCTCCCCTTTATCATTTCACCCTGCACATTAGCAATTGACATTACAAGCATTTTTTCCCATAATTAGGCGGATAAATAAATCCCATGTTCAGTTGTGATAGTTTCATATTCTGGCTGGCCGCTGTGGCATGCCCCGCGAGGCACGCCAAATGGTTATTCTATTAAATTATTATCACCATTTCTAGAAGCAAAAGTCATATACAGCAATAACCAGAATGGAAATATCTCAATTCGGAGCTGAATAGTAATGTGAGTAATGGCCGGGTGACCATGACTCAAGTCACACCAATTGCATAATTACCAATTAATATTATCTTTTCTTGGCGCATAATCGTTCAATTTCTGGTGAATTAAATTTCAAAATTTGTCTCCTATCTATTGCAATGAAGTCTATGAATAGTGGAAACTGTACCGGTAGTCCTTGGCCGCGGCTGGTATGGTGACAGGAGCAGTGACAATGGTGGTACAGGCACCCATTTACCTCATGATGAGAGCCATGCGGAAGGCACTCGCGAAGTCACTCAAATGTGTATAAGGAAGTTATACACAGAGCTGTTTAAAACTTAGTTCCCTTCTAAATGTCCAATCTTATCCCTATAGTTCTTGAAGGTTCAAGTTCAACATCATGATGCATATCTTCATATTCAAGTCATTACCAGTGAGTGCTGACAAGATCTCGCACTTTGTAAACTCCCGGTTCGCCATTTCTGACCTTCCATATAATAATTATAGATTAAGTCATGAAAAATGGATTACGTCAGATAAGAATTATGGATTACGTCATGAAAATTGCAGAAAAAAATACGATTTTTGCATGAAACCGAAGATTTCAATAATCCTCCTATTTTGACACATAAATGTTTCTATACGTCTACTTTTTCAAACAGAAAACTCATTTTTTTCTCTTCTCATAAAAGGCTACTCTTGGTTTTTCTTCTGCTTGCTCTCGTTGTTCATACGTAGCACTATTTCTAACTTTTGACTTATATAACTCTTAAGTAGCGCCCAATTTTAGAAGTTTTACTTATCTTGAATGAAAGGGCGCAGGCTGCAAGTATTTGTTTCCTGTAAAACCTCCAATATTAAACTATTTGAACGCTCTTGACTTTTTTCTGTTCTTCAATGAAAAAGGCTGTTCTATTATAAGGAGAGAAAAAATGTCCCAAATCTAGTTCGTTTTTCTACTTTTCAAGCAAAAAGAGTTATTTTCCTGATACTTTTAGCTTAGATACCGACACTTTTATCCACGTTTTATCTGATACAAATGACATTTCACAATCCAAACATTACATCGGGACTGCTTCTTGTCCAAAACATTACTTTAATCTGTTCACAACCTACTTTTCTATTATTTGCGTTTGTTTTTATGCATGACTATTCTATATCTACTTGAATGAAAAAGACTTCCCTCCTTATCAAGTGGTCAGGATACCAAAGAACTAATGCTGTGTCAACTGTTTTATTAATATCATCAGTCGTCTGGAATAAAGAATAGTTGTCTTCATCTTCAACTATACCATGACAATTCAGATTTGTTCACACTTTTTGATTAATCATATTTCTTTTTTTTCAACAAACTTTTCCTAAAATAATTTTGATATTTGTATCTCCTCGCCATTTTAAAGCACATTATTTGGTATTGTTTGCTGAGTCTTTGTTTGCTGTCGTTAGTTGCAATCTAAAATCCATCAAAATTGTGTCCTTTGGCAATTAAAAGTTCATGTTTTTTTTTCAAGTTGCATGCGGTGGATTCTGTAGGGAAATATTATTAGGTCTCTGGTTCTAAATATACCTAGAATGATTGGCACATTAAATATGTAGAAGGTATTTCTTTTCAGAGCAAAGAGAGCGCTATCGGGTTTGGCTATTCGCATTTCGTGAGCACATTCAAGCTAAGGCCATTATAGCTGAGCCTTAGTCACTTTTTTCTCTAGAAAAATGACAAAGAAGTTAAAGGCATGGATTCAATTAATGATTATTTGGTGCACATAATTCTTTATCTCAACTTTTGTTATGTTCTTTACCTCAACTTTGGTTATGTTCTTCGAAACCCTGGTTTCAACTGACTCCCTGGTTTCAACTCTCTGGTTTGGACACCATAAATTGAATGACACCAAGACACCAATAGGCGTCTTCAAGACGGGAGCAGAAATTACTGATCCACAAAGATTGCACTTAGAAGGATTGCCAAATAAAAGCGCAAACATTAAACACAACGTCAGCTGTCTTGCATAAAATTCTAGATGCAAATTTTGCTACTCGTTTTTGAGAAATCATATCTGTAAAAACGGACTTACGTTTGATAACACCATGCTGAGACGATGGAAAAAAGGCGTGCAAATGAACATAGATGTAATTGTTAAGTGACTCTGCTTGAAGTCACTGAGAAGTTCTGGCGTTTATCGAGAACCGCGAAGTGGTTCGAGATACTAAGTCAGAATTTCGAAGTGACTTCTGCAGTCACTTAAACGAGCTTAAAACACGAAACGCGCACGTTTTAAAATGACGAAAGTCAACAAAATTCAACTTCCGGCTATGTAGCAACTTCTGGCAATATAACTTCTGGCACTGCAGACTTTCGGCATTTTAAATTGTGACGTGAGTGTTTTAAGATATATTGAGTTTTGTTGTATATCTTTTCTTCTCGTACAACTGTTTTATTTGGCTATTTAGCTTCTTTTCTGCAATTCTGCAGATAGGTTTTAATTCTCAAAACAGTTGAAACATTTAGAATCAAAATTCCCAGAAGCTCGTTCCGTCACCTGGGTCGAGAAAAAATTGGAAAAATATGTAAGATAAGCGGTGAAAAGTAAGTTTTTTCACCGCAAATTTTGTACATAATTGTGCGGTGAAAAGCGGTGAATGCAGTGAAATTATGTAAGTTCACCCCTAGAGTAAGCGGTGATCTTACAAAAATTTACCACATTTCACCGCTAAAATATGTACTTTCACCGCCCTTACAAGGGTTCGGACCTCTCACATCCTATGTGTCATCCACTTCTTCTCCCACTGCGCCATCTTTCACTATTTTCTAATATTTTTGTTTTGAACGTAAATCAAACTCAGTCTACTTTTTGTAAAACATGCGCGGTGAATTTTTATAAGATTTGCGATTTTTAGCGGTGAAATTACATATTTTAGCGGTGAAATGTGGTGATTTTTTGGTAAGTTCACCGCCTATTGTAGTGGTGAAATTACATAAATTCACCGCTGATAAAAAAAGTATCAAAAAGATGTAAGATTAGGGTTTGTTTTAATGGGAGGGTTAACACTAACAATTCATCCCTTACTCCCCATTATTGTCACCGCATTCTTTGCTGATCTCACACAAATATAACATTTTTTTCTAAGCGGTGAATTTATGTAAGTTCACCGCTACCAGTGGATAAAGGTCTTTTCACCGCATTCACCGCCCGAGTTATGTAATTTCACTGCATTCAACGCTTATCTTACAAAATTTCCGCATTCGCCGCTTATCTTACATAATTTTGCGTTGAATGGCGGTGACACCTCGACCAGGGCATGTACTCTTTTATAATAGAAACTCAAATGTTCTTTTTCCCTTCTTTTGCTTTAATTTCTGCTTGCGCTCGTTGTTACCTTAATGTTATTAAAGGAACTTTTTCCTATCCAAGTAGAAGCTACTCTTCTCTTGTAGGCCATCCAATACTAACCCCTTTGAGCAGTCAACCCAAAAATATTTTTTTTCAGGTGATAGCCGTTATCAAACTCTTTTAACTTCTATCTTTTGCTCGTAATGCTCTAACGAAAGCTTTTTTTACCAAGCGCAATTAGAACAAAAAGAAATACCTTTTCTGGATTAGAGCAAGCTTCTTTGCCCTTTGCGCTGTTCACAATCTGCTGCATGTTGATCTGCTGCAGTGGAGTTGTATACTAACGTAGTAGTTTATATTTCTGATTGTTCACAAAAAATCTGCCACACTACATAAGCAACTTCGACTAGTGTTAGAACCATTATGAAGATACAGATAAGGAAAAACTAGTTTTGTCAACTGTTCTACATATAGCCTGGTTACGTTGTTTGAGATTGATGAGTTCCACGGTCAGAGGAGCACATTAGACTAAGCCAAGCTTGTCCTTGCGACCATTTTTGACCAATTGCCAGGGCGGTTCGCCTCAATCATTGAACGATAGGGATCCAGTGACAATCCCAATAGTGCACTTACGCGCCAATCCTATGCCTTATAGAAATATTTTACGACCAGTTTTTGAATTTTGTTCGGAATGTGAATCTTACAGAGTTACAACCCTCACAAACAATTAGGAAAACAGTTGCTTAGAATTGGCTGCTCCTACTGATACTGAACAATCTTGCTTTTTTATTCAATCGACCTATCTTACTCAACTCCACAGCCCAAACGGCCGCCACAGCCTTCTCTTTGACAGCTCGAAAAACTTCCACTGCAACGGAGCTGATCGGGACATCTCTACAAGGCTGCACGATTTTTTCCACGACAGTAAAACGTGCCAAACTACAGCAAACGTGCACAAAACCACACCATCACGATTCTCTGCCCGGGCTGACCATCCAGAGCATTGCAGTACTGAACCAGTGTAAATCCATAGATTGTATATAGCCATTTTTACACTTGTACATATTGTGTTCATGTCAAAATATAGACTGATCAGTCTATTTTTCAGAGTAAAATTGGTATTCTGTTTTTTTTTACCTGATTTTAATCTGTCCATTACTATTTTCATACAATTATCAGCTCAATTAACATTATTGTATACCTCTTGTCAGCCTAAAACCATTCTGTTCTAATCCTTTTTCAGCCAAATAAGAAGTTCATGTACAACCATTAACAATCAAGTTTATTACAAGCGCAGTTTCAAGAGTTCGTGAGTTCGAATTTGAATTTTTGACCTTGGCTCTAAACTGTACAATGTTACTGGGGTACGAAGCCATTTTAAACACCGTGGAGGGTTTTTACTGGCTACTCCTGATTTCTATTACTTGTCGTTGAGTACTTCTGGCCAGCCGCGTTTGTAGTTGTTATTGGACATTGTTGGGCAGGAAATTAAGTTTTGTCTGAGAGAGGGAAGAAAGAAAGAATAAGTAAGTAAGAGAGAGAGAGAGAGAGAGAGAGAGAAAGAGAGAAAGAGAGAAAGATTTAATTAAGCTTAGAACTGGACAAAGAAGCGCTGAGCATCAGTCAGCTAGTCTAAACAATCAGCAGGTCCAATGTGATTTTGCAGTTGTTCTTTGGACATCGCCTTTTCTTTTCTATGAGGCGTACAATTGCTTCAATTTTGTTCTTTTGTGCGCGCTTAATGTAGTCTTTTGCCAGTCGTATCTGAATGTTTCTTATAGTAGGTGAGTTAGATTCTTCATGTAACTTTTGCACGCTATACCATCGAGGTTTCCTAAAAGAAATTCTTAGTGCTCTGTTTTGAGCTTTGTGCATGATAGAGATAACTGCTTGCGATTGGTTTAGCCATCAAGCGTTTGCATAAAGAAATAAAGGCCGGATCCAGGACTTGTACAACAGAATTAAACTTTCCTGATCAACATTGAGGTTGCTTAGACGCCAAAGCGGGAAGATTCGCTTGTTTGCTCTGGTTGTGATGTCTTTATAACGTTCATTCCAATTTAGGTGTGGCGTCATAGTTATTCCTAGGAACTTGATGGTTTTCGCTTCTTCAATTTGTTTTCCATTGGTGTATAGGCTGAGACTTGTTTGTCTTTTCGAAGGATTTCTGAATAGCATGTACTTTGTTTTGGCGGGATTTTTTTGATTTTCAGCCTATCACACCACTTTATGAGTATATTGAGTTAACCTTGGAGTTTGCTTTGTATTAACTGACTGGACTTTGACCTGTAAAATAATGCAAAGTCATCTGCGAACTGAGAAATTTCTGCTGGAGTTTCTGGACTGTTAGAGACATAAATCAAGAACAATATGGGAGCCACAATGCTACCCTGAGGGACTCAGGCTGTTGATGAGAATTTCTCGCTTCTTTTATTCATGATTTTTAGGTAAACGTTTCTTTGTGAGAGGAAAGAATTCACCCATTTTATGATTTTCTTTGGTATTCTGATTTTGTTTTGTCAATCAACCCTAATCTCCAGACTGCATCAAAAGCTTTTTCTACATCGAGGCAGACGATTCCCACCACTGATATGCTTCACTTTTATGCTTAGTCAAAACAAGGAGATTATCAATTGTGCATCTGTTTTCTACGTATGCACTTTGTTGTGATCCAAAGACTTTGTTTGCCTCACGGTGATCTAGGATGAGATTTTTAACAACAGTTTCACAGACCTTTGCAATGCAATTGGTAAGGCTAATTTGTCTGTAATTTTCTGCTTTCGTCCTGTCTTTTTGAGGTTTTGGAAGCATTGTAACATGTGAGTCTTTCCAAACTTATGGTACGCTAGAATTGTTAATTGAGCTGGAAATAATTATGCATATCAAAGCTTCAATGTTTTTTGGTAGCGCCTTCCGTAGTTGATAGCTTATTTTGACTGGCCCGGGACATGATTTACTTGTATGTTTCAAAATTTTATTTAACATCTTCATCGTTTAAGAAATTGTCTTTAGTTATTTCATTTGGATCGGCTTCTAATAGATGTTTTGTCTTTTGCTCTCTCTCGAGAAAATGAATCTTTAAGTCTTCTTTTTCGTATTGGTGTTCTTTCATTGTCTCACTTGGTGGGCTTTTAAACATTTCACTTTTTTCATGGTCAGTTACAGCGATTTTGTCTTCAAGAGTTATTTGTAAATGTGATCCGCTTGACTGTTGTTTATCGCTGGTGATGGTTTTTATTGCTTTCCAGAACCCTTTTTTGCCTGAGTGTTTTGCTGTTTCAATTATTTTTCCATTTTGTCTTTCAACCGAACGTTTGAATGCTCTTCTGATTTCTCTTTGCAAGAAATTGATTCCCCTTCTCAGTCGATAGAGAGTGTCGTTCTTTGCACTTTTTAGTTGCCTCCTTATCTTTTTCCTTTGCTTGATTAGATTGATTATCTCTGGACTAATTTGGTGACTCGTATTATTTACGTATGATGTTCGATTGATCTATGAATTAGATCGATGAGGCTATGGTTTAATTCATTTAGATTGTTTTTGTTTGGATACTTTGGTGGGTACAAGCAGGAATTTTTGTAATTGTCTTTCACATGTTTTCTGAACTTCTGGAAATTGACTTTGGCTTTTAACTCGAATTCTGTTTGAATTTTAAGCTTCAATGAGGTAAGTGTCGCTGAGTGGTCGCTACCGAAATCTTCTAATACTTGAAAAATGTCAAAATATATAAAGACTGAAGGTTTGCAGAAATGTAAATCAAGCATGCTTTGGCTCTTATGCTGATTAGATTGAAAGGTTGGATAACCGTTGTTCAGTAGTTTGAAGTTTCCGTCATCAATTATTTCCAGTAGTTTTCACAGTTTTTGGTTTTGTATGTACAGTTGAGCTCTTGGTGAGGGGAATTGAAGTTTCCACAGATGAACATGTTCTGGAGGTTGCTGTCAGAAATTTCATTAATATTAAGTTCTTGATTGGGTGAATTGTAAACATTGATTATCCATAGGTTTCCAATGATTGGTGTTTCCAAGTTCACACCAATTATCTCTAATGCCTGTCCGTTACTGTTTTTAGTTGTTGTTATTGGTCTGATCTCTTTGACCTTTATGCCCTTCTTTGCAATGATAACGGAACCATGAAAACTGCTTGCTTTTGCTTCTGCTACAATGAAGTAATTTTCATGTGCAAAAAGTTTGTGCAATTTCTTGACTTCATTTAAGCAAACAATGTCAATGTTTTCTTTCGTTAGAATCAAGAACAATTCATGAATTTTGTTTTATAAGCCACGACAGTTCCATTGTAGAAATTTAATGTTGTCCATTTGCAAAGTTTTGTTGGCTGCTTGACTGAATCATGTTTGTGGTGACAGTTTGCATCAGTTTTGTTTTCGTAATATTATCGTGAGTTTCTTGACAATCTATTCTTTCGTTAAACACTCTGGAGGCACTGGTGGCCGCCGTATTGGCCGACAGGGCGTTTAACCGACAACCAAGAAATGAGAAATTTAACCGACAATTTGAGTAAAATGAGCAATAAAACTTATTCTGAAGCTGTGATTGGCCAATTTAAAACACTATTTCGTAAGCGGACAAATATACCGCAGCTTTTTCATCAACTAGTGTAACGAAGGTCAATCCTGGTCGGACCGTATTTTACCATATCTGGCCATGCCACGCGGGCCATGGCCATGCCTCAGAGGCCCGTGGGACTTGATATGAGTCTATCACAACCGAACTACTGAGACTTTTATGGACCATTGAGACTTTTATGACCAATTATGATAAAATTGTCGGCTAAATTTCTCATTTTTTCCTTGTCGGCTAAACGCCCTGTCGGCCAATTTTTCGAGCACCGGAGGCACTGTTGCTGACGACGCTGATAATATTGCTATAGGACATTGTATTGAAACTGTTTCTAATTTTACTGAGAACTTCAGCAACTAAAAAAGTAATTTTTGTAGTGGTCAATGACTGAGTGTTTTGAGTATCTTTCCATGAAATGGCATTTGAGTATTTCGTTTCTTGTTTCTGTTTGTTTGTTTCTGTCACGGCGTTCTGATATGCTAGACAGCCTCTATACACAGTTGCGTGTGAGCCACTACAGTTTGCACACTTTGCCTGTTCATTTGATTCATTGCATTTTATTACTGCTGTCTACAGCATTCTTAGCCATTCCTTAGATTGACAGCATTCATAGCATTGTTGTTGAGAAGTTCTTCCTTCACTTCGTTTTCTTGTATGCTATGATGAACCTTTACGATTACAAAACTGGGTTTAGTTTTGGCTTTTGGAATGGGGTTTCTAGCGTTAACAGAAGTGTCAGGAAAGACAAGTTGTAGATTTGAGGAGTTCATCAAACATTCTCTTGAACTTTGGCCTTCGGGTTGGATAATGAAGTCATTGCTGTTTGGAAGTTCTCCGATGCAATTAATATTGAGTTGAGGTTAGCTACTTCTCATGGAACGGGCAAAGTGAACTTGTGTTCGTCTCGGATTTATCGTTATTATAACTGGTCTGATTGATTCAGAGTTGGTTTTTGGAAAATTTTGGGTTCGCTTGCGTTTGTTTCTGAATTGAACGAAGTCTTGTTCATCTTGTGATGTTTCGTCTGCAATGTTTCGTGCTTCAGAGAGAAGCGTACTTAACGGGGTCATTTCGGCCAGCGCCGTTTCGGAAACTTAAATCAAATCGTGTCAGGAAACGTTTCTTAAAGAAAAAAGATAACGAAGTATCCTATAACGAAGTATCCTAACGAAGTAAATCGTGTCAAATCAAAACGTTTCTTAAAGAAAAAGGATAACGAAGTATCCTATTTCAATTTAGTATGTGCAATAGGGAAAAAATTTTGGAATCCCTTGAAACAAGGAATAAATGTTACAGTACATTGTTTTTTGTCAAATGTTCCCAAATCGTATTCAATTAGTTTACAAATAAGGAGGCTCGGTAATGTGCAATTAAACATAAAATTCCGACCCAGCTCATCCTCAATTTTGGCATAAATGTCTACCAAATGAGGAACGGATAGAAATACCAAAAATTTATTTTGGGAATCCCAAAAATCCGCAAAAAACCTAAGTATTTTTCAAAAAAAAATTAGTGTATGAATGAAAAGATAATGTCGAGTAAAAAAAATGATGCACTAGATTGATGAGATATGCAAATATTAAGAAAGCGTGTTTAGACGAACAGCAAAATCAAAGAACAACATCAACAAACAATGATTACATCAGAAAGATAATGTCCGTTTTAAAAACAAAACTTAATAAAAAAGTCAGTATACCTCAGATAAAACTGAAACTAAACAAAATAACTTATAAATCACCAGAACAGATATTGGACCATTCCATAAAAAGGTTTGGAAACACTTGGACAAAAAGAACTTACGTTTACCAATGCTTTTATAGAGGGGCATTAAGACCTGTCCCTATTTAAGTTTATATGCGGCTAAAAAGAACAACAAAAGACAACAAACAAAAATTCAATTAAAACTTGCCAGAAAACGCTGTCAAAGCCTCAAAAAGTGTTCGGTTGCGACCTTTGTAAAAACAGATAATGCATTATATGACCTCTCAATAATGAGACTAGGTAACAGGTAGACAAAATTGAAAAAAAGAGCAAAACTAAATAAAACTCTACCTTTTTTTCGGAAAAAAATAATTCCAAAGTAAAAAAAGCCATTAATTACAAAATGAAATAATTAAATAGGTCCATTTATTCGTCTAAAGGAAGCCCTTAAGGAAGCTCAATTTTATTATTTTTATGCGAAAACCATTTTTTTAAACTTTTTTTTGTGAAAAAGCCGTGTCGAAGCCAGTAAAGTCGTAAGGAATTCTTTGAAAACATTTGCCGTTGTGACACCAATTCATTCCTATCCCTTCTTTTGACACAATTAATGTCATATTTGACCTGTAATTAACGCGACTAGGTAACAAATAGACTAGAAAAAGAACAAAATTGGGAAATTAAAAAAAGGTTTTTTGGGAAAACAATTGTTTTCAAAGTCATGGAAGCCATCAGTTATCTACAAATATCAAAATATTGGCTCATCTATTCCTCCATAATGAGCTACTGAAACGTGTCTTTATGCAAAAAAATTTCATACGAGCAAAACGGTAAAAAAACGACAGTTGAAAACAAAATTTAAAAATTCAATTCAAATCTTCAAGGAAGTAATTTCGAAGCCGTTAAAACCATGATCAATATCTTTCAGGATTTTGATATGTTCATTTGTGTTTTAATTTGAACGCCAATATTATCATATGTGAACTGCCAATAAAGTGATACTGAAGGCTTAAAACCGCAATAGATAATAAAATTTACATCAGTAGAAAGAAGAAGCGTTCTTTCTTTGCTGATACTAAGCTAAAAATTGACCAAATTAAGAAAAAAAGAGGAAAAAATGATTAAGCCATGATTTGTTTCGAAAAATCAATTATTTTAATAGGTCAAAGCGACCATAAGCTTTCAATTAGTATACTTATGACATTATCTTGGAGCTGTTAAGGTAGCCAATTGGAGCTATCACTCCTGAGCTTTGATTTGATATGTTCTGTTCTTTAATTAATATTAAAAAGATCATTTTTTGAAGAAAAAGACTGACTGATCGACTGATTACAATCCGAATTTTTTTGGATTGTAACAGTCCAAGATTGATTAAAAACTAGCCCTGCTAATGCTTATCGTCCAGCAAGAACACTTAATGTTTCGAGGGTTTTAGATTTAGATAAATTGTTAAATTGTTAAAAACTCAAATATAAATTCTTCATTTTTGGTAATCAACGAGTATAGTATGAAAAAAAACGGTAAACTTTAAATTACAGAGCACTCTCAGCAGAAGTTGAAGTAGGAATAGCCACCGTTAGGGTCTACAAATATTGTATTAGTGTGG
Organism: Convolutriloba macropyga; assembly: GCF_964194025.1. Taxonomy (NCBI): domain Eukaryota; kingdom Metazoa; phylum Xenacoelomorpha; order Acoela; family Convolutidae; genus Convolutriloba; species Convolutriloba macropyga. The sequence goes on along the minus strand of NW_027449455.1, from coordinate 722 downwards.
TTTAGGAGTGTACCTCGGCAAATTTAATCAAAGTGGGCTAAAGAGGCCTATTTCGTGCTGTTTTTGATGGAAAAGGCTGAATTTTGAAATATTTAGACCAGATTTTTGACAAAAAAATTAAATCAAAATAATCAACAATACTTTTCTGTGTTTAAAAATAAAATCATTAACACTATTTTTAAAAATTTTAACAAAACTTAGCAAAATTCACAAAAATTTAGGCAAAAATTCCTGAAAAAAGTAATAAAAACAACGGAAAATACTCTTTTCGTCACAGAAGTTTAAACCTCGATAACTCACTGTAAAAATCGAAAAAAAAAACTTTTTAATACCACATTCTACACTGGACGAGCTTTCTAATGATACCAGTCTCAACTCTCTGCGATGAATATATCGATCGGTGAAAATTGTCTGAACAAAAAAACCCATTTGATTATATAGTTTCTCACCCCACAAGTGGGGTCGGAACAGTTATCTTGCAAAATATTGCCTGATGCAATTTTTGAAAACAATTCTTGAGATCAGCTGTATTGTCTTGCAAGACCTTGCAATGATTCTTGTAAAACCTTTCAAGAACCAGTCACCAGTCAAATTTGCAACGATATAATTGTATGCAACAGACTACCAACTGAATCTCCATAACTTTAGTGATTCCATCACTTGACCTGCTACCATTTTGAAATTTAACAAGTATTATCCCATCTAGAATGATGAAACCAATT